>NW_027513313.1:0-54219 GCF_048772815.1 Callospermophilus lateralis | reverse complement strand
AGTAGCTCTTTGAAACTTGACAAAATAAAGGAGTTCTCAGTTTTGTCTCTATGGTTTGTGTCCTCTTTAAGTAGCCCTAGGCACAGACTGTGGAAGCACTTTCATTCTGATGGGTTGCCAAGCTTCTATGAAATAGCGAGTTTCCAAAATAGCAGCAAATATTTTTTCACCCAATCTTGATGATACTTGGTGGTAATGATCAGTACACAAATCCCACTTGGCTCACCAAATTGTGTTCTTCTAGGTTGAAGCGTTCGTCTACAGTAGCAGTTTTTATATTTAGGTTTCTCTCTGTTCTCTCCTATATAGATAGATGAATTTGGAACTTTAATCCAACATGGATTGTAGTACCTCTTTGAAACTTGACAAAATAAAGGAGTTCTCAGTTTTTTTTCTATGGTTTGTTTCCTCTTCAAGTAGCCCTAGGCAAGACTGTGGAAAAGCACTTTCATTGAGAGGGGTTTCCAAGCTTCTAAGAAATAACGAGTTTCCGAAATACCAGCAAATATTTTTTCACCCAATCTTGATGATACTTGTTGCTAATGATCAGTACACAAATCCCACTTGGCTCACCAAATTGTTTTCTTCTAGGTTGAAGCGTTCGCCTACAGTAGCAGTTTTTATATTTAGGTTTCCCTCTGTTCTCTCCTATATAGATATATGAATTTGGAACTCTAAATCCAACATGGTTTGTAGTAGCTCTTTGAAACTTGACAAAATAAAGGAGTTCTCAGTTTTTTCTCTATGGTTTGTTTCCTCTTCAAGTAGCCCTAGGCACAGACTGTGGAAAAGCACTTTCATTGAGAGATTTTGCCAATCTTCTAAGAAATTACAAGTTTCCGAAATACCAGCAAATATTTTTTCATCCAATCTTCATGATACTTGGTGGTGATGATCAGTACACAAATCCCACTTGGCTCACCAAATTTTGTTCTTCTAGGTTGAAGCGTTCGTCTACAGTAGCAGTTTTTATATTTAGGTTTCTCTCTGTTCTCTCCTATATAGATAGATGAATTTGGAACTCTAAATCCAACATGGATTGTAGTAGCTCTTTGAAACTTGACAAAATAAAGGAGTTCTCAGTTTTGTCTCTATGGTTTGTTTCCTCTTCAAGTAGCCCTAGGCACAGACTGTGGAAAAACACTTTCATTGAGAGGGGTTGCCAAGCTTCTAAGAAATAACGAGTTTCCGAAATACCAGCAAATATTTTTTCACAAAATCTTGATGATACTTGGTGGTAATGATCAGTACACAGATCCCACTTGGCTCACCAAATTTTGTTCTTCTAGGTTGAAGCGTTCGTCCACAGTAGCAGTTTTTATATTTAGGTTTCACTCTCTCCTCTCATATATAGATAGATGAATTTGGAACTCTAAATCCAACATGGTTTGTAGTAGCTCTTTGAAACTTGACAAAATAAAGGAGTTCTGAGTTTTGTCTCTATGGTTTGTTTCCTCTTCAAGTTACCCTAGGCACAGACTGTGGAAAACTACTTTCATTGAGAGGTTATGCCAAGCTTCTAAGAAATAACGAGTTTCCGAAATACCAGCAAATATTTTTCACCCAATCTTGATGATACTGGTTGCTAATGATCAGTACACAAATCCCACTTGGCTCACCAAATTGTGTTCTTCTAGGTTGAAGCGTTCGCCTACAGTAGAAGTTTTTATATTTAGGTTTCCCACTGTTCTCTCCTCTATAGATATATGAATTTGGAACTCTAAATCCAGCATGGTTTGTAGTAGCTCTTTCAAACTTGACAAAATAAAGGAGTTCTCATTTTTGTCTCTATGGTTTGTTTCCTCTTCAAGTAGCCCTAGGCACAGACTGTGGAAAAGCACTTTCATTGAGAGAGTTTGCCAAGCTTCTAAGAAATTACAAGTTTCCGAAATACCAGCAAATATTTTTTCACCCAATATTGATGACACTTGGTGGTAATGATCAGTACACAAATCCCACTTGGCTGCCCAAATTCTAGGTTGAAGCGTTCGTCTACAGTAGCAGTTTTTATATTTAGGTTTCTCTCTGTTCTCTCCTATATAGATAGATGAATTTGGAACTCTAAATCCAACATGGATTGTAGTAGCTCTTTGAAACTTGACAAAATAAAGGAGATCTCAGTTTTGTCCCTATGCTTTGTTTCCTCTTCAAGTAGTCCTAGGCACAGACTGTGGAAAACCACTTTCATTGAGAGGGGTTGCCCAGCTTCTAAGAAATAACGAGTTTCCGAAATACCAGCAAATATTTTTTCACCCAATCTTGATGATACTTGGTGGTAATGATCAGTACACAGATCCCACTTGGCTCACCAAATTTTGTTCTTCTCGGTTGAAGCGTTCGTCTACAGTAGCAATTTTTATATTTAGGTTTCCCCTCTGTTCTCTCCTATATAGATAGATAAATTTGGAACTCCAAATCCAACATGGTTTGTAGTAGCTCTTTGAAACTTGACAAAATAAGGAAGTTCTCAGTATTTTCTCTATGGTTTGTTTCCTCTTCAAGAAGCCCTAAGCAGAGACTGTGGAAAAGCACTTTCATTTAAAGGCATTGCAAAGCTTAAAAGAAATTATGATTTTCCGAAATACCAGCAAATATTTTTTCACCCAATCTTGATGGTACGTGGTGGTAATGACAAGTACACAAATTCCACTTGGCTCAACAAATTTTGTTCTTCTAGGTTGAAGCGTTCGTCTAAAGTAGCAATTTTTATATTTAGGTTTCTCTCTGTTCTCTCCTATATAGACAGATGAATTTGGAACTCTAAATGCAATATGGTTTGTAGTAGCTCTTTGAAACTTGACAAAATAAAGAGTTCTGAGTTTTGTCTCTATGGTTTGTTGCCTCTTCAAGTAGCCCTAGACACAGACTGTGGAAAACCACTTTCATTGTGAGGGGTTGCCCAGCTTCTAAGAAATAACGAGTTTCCGAAATATCAGCAAATATTTTTTCACCCAATCTTGATTATACTTTGTAGTAATGATCAGTACACAGTACCCACTTGGCTCACCAAATTTTGTTCTTCTAGGTTGAAGCGTTCGTCTACAGTAGCCGTTTTTATATTTAGGTTTCACTCTGTTGTCTCATATATAGATAGATGAATTTGGAACTGTAAATCCAACATGGTTTGTAGTAGCTCTTTGAAACTTGAAAAAATAAAGGAGTTCTGAGTTTTGTCTCTATGGTTTGTTTCCTCTTCAAGTAGCCCTAGGCACAGACTGTGGAAAAGCACTTTCATTGAGAATGGTTGCCAAGCTTCTAAGAAATAACGAGTTTCCGAAATACCAGCAAATATTTTTTCAACCAATCTTGATGATACTTGGTGGTAAGGACAAGTACACAAATCCCACTTGGCTCACCAAATTTGGTTCTTCTCGGTTGAAGCGTTCGTCTACAGTAGCAATTTTTATATTTAGGTTTCCCTCTGTTCTCTCCTATATAGATAGATAAATTTGGAACTCCAAATCCAACATGGTTTGTAGTAGCTCTTTGAAACTTGACAAAATAAGGAAGTTCTCAGTATTTTCTCTATGGTTTGTTTCCTCTTGAAGAAGCCCTAAGCAGAGACTGTGGAAAAGCACTTTCATTTAAAAGCATTGCAAAGCTTCCAAGAAATTATGATTTTCCGAAATACCAGCAAATATTTTTTCACCCAATCTTGATGGTACGTGGTGGTAATGACAAGTACACAAATCCCACTAGCTCAACAAATTTTGTTCTTCTAGGTTTAAGCGTTCGTCTACAGTAGCAGTTTTTATATTTAGGTTTCACTCTGTTCTCTCGTATATAGACAGATGAATTTGGAACTCTAAATCCAATATGGTTGGTAGTAGCTCTTTGAAACTTGAAAAAATAAAGGAGTTCTCAGTTTTGTCTCTATGGTTTGTGTCCTCTTTAAGTAGCCCTAGGCACAGACTGTGGAAGCACTTTCATTCTGATGGGTTGCCAAGCTTCTAAGAAATAACGAGTTTCCAAAATAGCAGCAAATATTTTTTCACCCAATCTTGATGATACTTGGTGGTAATGATCAGTACACAAATCCACTTGGCTCACCAAATTTTGTTCTTCTAGGTTGAAGCGTTCGTCTACAGTAGCAGTTTTTATATTTAGGTTTCTCTCTGTTCTCTCCTATATAGATAGATGAATTTGGAACTTTAAATCCAACATGGATTGTAGTACCTCTTTGAAACTTGACAAAATAAAGGAGTTCTCAGTTTTGTTTCTATGGTTTGTTTCCTCTTCAAGTAGCCCTAGGCAAGACTGTGGAAAAGCACTTTCATTGAGAGGGGTTTCCAAGCTTCTAAGAAATAACGAGTTTCCGAAATACCAGCAAATATTTTTACACCCAATCTTGATGATACTTGGTGGTAATGATCAATACACAGATCCCACTTGGCTGCCCAAATTTTGTTCTTCTAGGTTGAAGCATTCGTCTAAAGTAGCAGTTTTTATATTTAGGTTTCACTCTGTTCTCTCCTATATAGATAGATGAATTTGGAACTCTAAATCCAACATGGTTTGTAGTAGCTCTTTGAAACTTGACAAAATAAAGGAGTTCTCAGTTTTGTCTCTATGGTTTGTTTCCTCTTCAAGTAGCCCTAGGCGCAGACTGTGGAAAAGCACTTTCATTGAGAGGGGTTGCCAAACTTCTAAGGACTAACGAGTTTCCGAAATACCAGCAAATATTTTTTCACCCAATCTTGATGATACTTGGTGCTAATGATCAGTACACAAATCCCACTTGGCTCACCATATTTTGTTCTTCTAGGTTGAAGCGTTCGTCTACAGTAGCAGTTTTTATGTTTAGGTTTCACTCTGTTCTCTCATATATAGATATATGAATTTGGAACTCTAAATCCAACATGGTTTGTAGTAGCTCTTTGAAACTTCACAAAATAAAGGAGTTCTCAGTTTTGTCCCTATGGTTTGTTTCCTCTTCAAGTTACCCTAGGCACAGATTGTGGAAAACTACTTTCATTGAGAGGTTTTGCCAAGCTTTCAAGAAATAACGAGTTTCCGAAATACCAGCAAATATTTTTTCACCCAATCTTGATGATACTAGTTGCTAATGATCAGTACACAAATCCCACTTGGCTCACCAAATTGTGTTCTTCTAGGATGAAGCGTTCGCCTACAGTACAAGTTTTTATATTTAGGTTTCCCTCTGTTCTCTCCTATATAGATATATGAATTTGGAACTCTAAATCCAGCATGGTTTGCAGTAGCTCTTTGAAACTTGACAAAATAAAGGAGTTCTCAGTTTTGTCTCTATGGTTTGTTTCCTCTTCAAGTAGACCTAGGCACAGACTGTGGAAAAGCACTTTCATTGAGAGAGTTTGCCAAGCTTCTAAGAAATTACAAGTTTCCGAAATACCAGCAAATATTCTTTCACCCAATCTTGATGACACTTGGTGGTAATGATCAGTACACAAATCCCACTTGGCTGCCCAAATTTTGTTCTTCTAGGTTGAAGCGTTCGTCTACAGTAGCAGTTTTTATATTTAGGTTTCTCTCTGTTCTCTCCTATATAGACAGATGAATTTGGAACTCCAAATCCAACATGGTTTGTAGTAGCTCTTTGAAACTTGACAAAATAAGGAAGTTCTCAGTATTTTCTCTATGGTTTATTTCCTCTTGAAGAAGCCCTAAGCAGAGACTGTGGAAAAGCACTTTCATTTAAAGGCATTGCAAAGCTTCCAAGAAATTATGATTTTCCGAAATACCAGCAAATATTTTTTCACCCAATCTTGATGGTACGTGGTGGTAATGACAAGTACACAAATCCCACTTGGCTCAACAAATTTTGTTCTTCTAGGTTTAAGCATTCGTCTACAGTAGCAGTTTTTATATTTAGGTTTCACTCTGTTCTCTCGTATATAGACAGATGAATTTGGAACTCTAAAATCCAATATGGTTGGTAGTAGCTCTTTGAAACTTGACAAAATAAAGGAGTTCTCAGTTTTGTCTCTATGGTTTGTGTCCTCTTTAAGTAGCCCTAGGCACAGACTGTGGAAGCACTTTCATTCTGATGGGTTGCCAAGCTTCTATGAAATAGCGAGTTTCCAAAATAGCAGCAAATATTTTTTCACCCAATCTTGATGATACTTGGTGGTAATGATCAGTACACAAATCCCACTTGGCTCACCAAATTGTGTTCTTCTAGGTTGAAGCGTTCGTCTACAGTAGCAGTTTTTATATTTAGGTTTCTCTCTGTTCTCTCCTATATAGATAGATGAATTTGGAACTTTAAATCCAACATGGATTGTAGTACCTCTTTGAAACTTGACAAAATAAAGGAGTTCTCAGTTTTTTTTCTATGGTTTGTTTCCTCTTCAAGTAGCCCTAGGCAAGACTGTGGAAAAGCACTTTCATTGAGAGGGGTTTCCAAGCTTCTAAGAAATAACGAGTTTCCGAAATACCAGCAAATATTTTTTCACCCAATCTTGATGATACTTGTTGCTAATGATCAGTACACAAATCCCACTTGGCTCACCAAATTGTTTTCTTCTAGGTTGAAGCGTTCGCCTACAGTAGCAGTTTTTATATTTAGGTTTCCCTCTGTTCTCTCCTATATAGATATATGAATTTGGAACTCTAAATCCAACATGGTTTGTAGTAGCTCTTTGAAACTTGACAAAATAAAGGAGTTCTCAGTTTTTTCTCTATGGTTTGTTTCCTCTTCAAGTAGCCCTAGGCACAGACTGTGGAAAAGCACTTTCATTGAGAGATTTTGCCAATCTTCTAAGAAATTACAAGTTTCCGAAATACCAGCAAATATTTTTTCATCCAATCTTCATGATACTTGGTGGTGATGATCAGTACACAAATCCCACTTGGCTCACCAAATTTTGTTCTTCTAGGTTGAAGCGTTCGTCTACAGTAGCAGTTTTTATATTTAGGTTTCTCTCTGTTCTCTCCTATATAGATAGATGAATTTGGAACTCTAAATCCAACATGGATTGTAGTAGCTCTTTGAAACTTGACAAAATAAAGGAGTTCTCAGTTTTGTCTCTATGGTTTGTTTCCTCTTCAAGTAGCCCTAGGCACAGACTGTGGAAAAACACTTTCATTGAGAGGGGTTGCCAAGCTTCTAAGAAATAACGAGTTTCCGAAATACCAGCAAATATTTTTTCACAAAATCTTGATGATACTTGGTGGTAATGATCAGTACACAGATCCCACTTGGCTCACCAAATTTTGTTCTTCTAGGTTGAAGCGTTCGTCCACAGTAGCAGTTTTTATATTTAGGTTTCACTCTCTCCTCTCATATATAGATAGATGAATTTGGAACTCTAAATCCAACATGGTTTGTAGTAGCTCTTTGAAACTTGACAAAATAAAGGAGTTCTGAGTTTTGTCTCTATGGTTTGTTTCCTCTTCAAGTTACCCTAGGCACAGACTGTGGAAAACTACTTTCATTGAGAGGTTATGCCAAGCTTCTAAGAAATAACGAGTTTCCGAAATACCAGCAAATATTTTTCACCCAATCTTGATGATACTGGTTGCTAATGATCAGTACACAAATCCCACTTGGCTCACCAAATTGTGTTCTTCTAGGTTGAAGCGTTCGCCTACAGTAGAAGTTTTTATATTTAGGTTTCCCACTGTTCTCTCCTCTATAGATATATGAATTTGGAACTCTAAATCCAGCATGGTTTGTAGTAGCTCTTTCAAACTTGACAAAATAAAGGAGTTCTCATTTTTGTCTCTATGGTTTGTTTCCTCTTCAAGTAGCCCTAGGCACAGACTGTGGAAAAGCACTTTCATTGAGAGAGTTTGCCAAGCTTCTAAGAAATTACAAGTTTCCGAAATACCAGCAAATATTTTTTCACCCAATATTGATGACACTTGGTGGTAATGATCAGTACACAAATCCCACTTGGCTGCCCAAATTCTAGGTTGAAGCGTTCGTCTACAGTAGCAGTTTTTATATTTAGGTTTCTCTCTGTTCTCTCCTATATAGATAGATGAATTTGGAACTCTAAATCCAACATGGATTGTAGTAGCTCTTTGAAACTTGACAAAATAAAGGAGATCTCAGTTTTGTCCCTATGCTTTGTTTCCTCTTCAAGTAGTCCTAGGCACAGACTGTGGATAAGCACTTTCATTGAGAGGGGTTGCCAAGCATCTAAGAAATTACGAGTTTCCGAAATACCAGCAAATATTTTTTCACCCAATTTTGATGATACTTTTTTGTAATGATCAGTACACAAGTCCCACTTGGCTTACCAAATTTTGTTCTTCTAGGTTGAAGCGTTCGTGTACAGTAGCAGTTTTTATATTTAGGTTTCGCTCTGTTCTCTCCTGTATAGATAGATGAATTTGGAACTCTAAATCCAACATGGTTTGTAGTAGCTCTTTGAAACTTGACAAAATAAAGGAGTTCTCAGTTTTGTCTCTATGGTTTGTTTTCTCTTCAAGTAGCCCTAGGCACAGACAGTGGAAAAGCACTTTCATTGAGAGGGGTTGCCAAACTTCTAAGAAATAACGAGTTTCCGAAATACCAGCAAATATTTTTTCACCCAATCTTGATGATACTTGGTGGTAATGATCAGTACACAGATCCCACTTGGCTCACCAAATTTTGTTCTTCTCGGTTGAAGCGTTCGTCTACAGTAGCAATTTTTATATTTAGGTTTCCCTCTGTTCTCTCCTATATAGATAGATAAATTTGGAACTCCAAATCCAACATGGGTTGTAGTAGCTCTTTGAAACTTGACAAAATAAGGAAGTTCTCAGTATTTTCTCTATGGTTTGTTTCCTCTTCAAGAAGCCCTAAGCAGAGACTGTGGAAAAGCACTTTCATTTAAAGGCATTGCAAAGCTTCCAAGAAATTATGATTTTCCGAAATACCAGCAAATATTTTTTCACCCAATCTTGATGGTACGTGGTGGTAATGACAAGTACACAAATTCCACTTGGCTCAACAAATTTTGTTCTTCTAGGTTGAAGCGTTCGTCTAAAGTAGCAGTTTTTATATTTAGGTTTCTCTCTGTTCTCTCCTATATAGACAGATGAATTTGGAACTCTAAATGCAATATGGTTTGTAGTAGCTCTTTGAAACTTGACAAAATAAAGAGTTCTGAGTTTTGTCTCTATGGTTTGTTGCCTCTTCAAGTAGCCCTAGACACAGACTGTGGAAAACCACTTTCATTGAGAGGGGTTGCCCAGCTTCTAAGAAATAACGAGTTTCCGAAATATCAGCAAATATTTTTTCACCCAATCTTGATTATACTTTGTAGTAATGATCAGTACACAGTACCCACTTGGCTCACCAAATTTTGTTCTTCTAGGTTGAAGCGTTCGTCTACAGTAGCCGTTTTTATATTTAGGTTTCACTCTGTTGTCTCATATATAGATAGATGAATTTGGAACTGTAAATCCAACATGGTTTGTAGTAGCTCTTTGAAACTTGACAAAATAAAGGAGTTCTGAGTTTTGTCTCTATGGTTTGTTTCCTCTTCAAGTAGCCCTAGGCACAGACTGTGGAAAAGCACTTTCATTGAGAATGGTTGCCAAGCTTCTAAGAAATAACGAGTTTCCGAAATACCAGCAAATATTTTTTTCAACCAATCTTGATGATACTTGGTGGTAAGGACAAGTACACAAATCCCACTTGGCTCACCAAATTTGGTTCTTCTCGGTTGAAGCGTTCGTCTACAGTAGCAATTTTTATATTTAGGTTTCCCTCTGTTCTCTCCTATATAGATAGATAAATTTGGAACTCCAAATCCAACATGGTTTGTAGTAGCTCTTTGAAACTTGACAAAATAAGGAAGTTCTCAGTATTTTCTCTATGGTTTGTTTCCTCTTGAAGAAGCCCTAAGCAGAGACTGTGGAAAAGCACTTTCATTTAAAGGCATTGCAAAGCTTCCAAGAAATTATGATTTTCCGAAATACCAGCAAATATTTTTTCACCCAATCTTGATGGTACGTGGTGGTAATGACAAGTACACAAATCCCACTTGGCTCAACAAATTTTGTTCTTCTAGGTTTAAGCGTTCGTCTACAGTAGCAGTTTTTATATTTAGGTTTCACTCTGTTCTCTCGTATATAGACAGATGAATTTGGAACTCTAAATCCAATATGGTTGGTAGTAGCTCTTTGAAACTTGACAAAATAAAGGAGTTCTCAGTTTTGTCTCTATGGTTTGTGTCCTCTTTAAGTAGCCCTAGGCACAGACTGTGGAAGCACTTTCATTCTGATGGGTTGCCAAGCTTCTAAGAAATAACGAGTTTCCAAAATAGCAGCAAATATTTTTTCACCCAATCTTGATGATACTTGGTGGTAATGATCAGTACACAAATCCCACTTGGCTCACCAAATTTTGTTCTTCTAGGTTGAAGCGTTCGTCTACAGTAGCAGTTTTTATATTTAGGTTTCTCTCTGTTCTCTCCTATATAGATAGATGAATTTGGAACTTTAAATCCAACATGGATTGTAGTACCTCTTTGAAACTTGACAAAATAAAGGAATTCTCAGTTTTGTTTCTATGGTTTGTTTCCTCTTCAAGTAGCCCTAGGCAAGACTGTGGAAAACCACTTTCATTGAGAGGGGTTTCCAAGCTTCTAAGAAATAACGAGTTTCCGAAATACCAGCAAATATTTTTTCACCCAATCTTGATGATACTTGGTGGTAATGATCACTACACAGATCCCACTTGGCTGCCCAAATTTTGTTCTTCTAGGTTGAAGCATTCGTCTAAAGTAGCAGTTTTTATATTTAGGTTTCACTCTGTTCTCTCCTATATAGATAGATGAATTTGGAACTCTAAATCCAACATGGTTTGTAGTAGCTCTTTGAAACTTGACAAAATGAAGGAGTTCTCAGTTTTGTCTCTATGGTTTGTTTCCTCTTCAAGTAGCCCTAGGCGCAGACTGTGGAAAAGCACTTTCATTGAGAGGGGTTGCCAAGCTTCTAAGGAATAACGAGTTTCCGAAATACCAGCAAATATTTTTACACCCAATCTTGATGATACTTGGTGGTAATGATCAATACACAGATCCCACTTGGCTGCCCAAATTTTGTTCTTCTAGGTTGAAGCATTCGTCTAAAGTAGCAGTTTTTATATTTATTTTTCACTCTGTTTTCTCCTATATAGATAGATGAATTTGGAACTCTAAATCCAACATGGTTTGTAGTAGCTCTTTGAAACTTGACAAAATAAAGGAGTTCTCAGTTTTGTCTCTATGGTTTGTTTCCTCTTCAAGTAGCCCTAGGCGCAGACTGTGGAAAAGCACTTTCATTGAGAGGGGTTGCCAAGCTTCTAAGGAATAACGAGTTTCCGAAATACCAGCAAATATTTTTTCACCCAATCTTGATGATACTTGGTGCTAATGATCAGTACACAAATCCCACTTGGCTCACCATATTTTGTTCTTCTAGGTTGAAGCGTTCGTCTACAGTAGCAGTTTTTATGTTTAGGTTTCACTCTGTTCTCTCATATATAGATATATGAATTTGGAACTCTAAATCCAACATGGTTTGTAGTAGCTCTTTGAAACTTCACAAAATAAAGGAGTTCTCAGTTTTGTCCCTATGGTTTGTTTCCTCTTCAAGTTACCCTAGGCACAGACTGTGGAAAACTACTTTCATTGAGAGGTTTTGCCAAGCTTTCAAGAAATAACGAGTTTCCGAAATACCAGCAAATATTTTTTCACCCAATCTTGATGATACTTGGTGGTAATGATCAGTACACAAATCCCACTTGGCTCACCAAATTGTGTTCTTCTAGGATGAACCGTTCGCCTACAGTACAAGTTTTTATATTTAGGTTTCCCTCTGTTCTCTCCTATATAGATATATGAATTTGGAACTCTAAATCCAGCATAGTTTGTAGTAGCTCTTTGAAACTTGACAAAATAAAGGAGTTCTCAGTTTTGTCTCTATGGTTTGTTTCCTCTTCAAGTAGACCTAGGCACAGACTGTGGAAAAGCACTTTCATTGAGAGAGTTTGCCAAGCTTCTAAGAAATTACAAGTTTCCGAAATACCAGCAAATATTCTTTCACCCAATCTTGATGACATTTGGTGGTAATGATCAGTACACAAATCCCACTTGGCTGCCCAAATTTTGTTCTTCTAGGTTGAAGCGTTCGTCTACAGTAGCAGTTTTTATATTTAGGTTTCTCTCTGTTCTCTCCTATATAGACAGATGAATTTGGAACTCTAAATCCAACATGGATTGTAGTTCTCTTTGAAACTTGACAAAATAAAGGAGATCTCAGTTTTGTCCCTATGCTTTGTTTTCTCTGCAAGTAGTCCTATGCACAGACTGTGGAAAAGCACTTTCATTGAGAGGGGTTTCCAAGCATCTAAGAAATTACGAGTTTCCGAAATATCAGCAAATAGTTTTTCACCCAATTTTGATGATACTTGGTGGTAATGATCAGTACACAAGTCCCACTTGGCTCACCATATTTTGCTTTTCTAGGTTGAAGCGTTCGTCTACAGTAGCAGTTTTTATATTTAGGTTTCACTCTGTTCTCTCCTGTATAGATAGATGAATTTGGAACTCTAAATCCAACATGGTGTGTAGTAGCTCTTTGAAACTTGACAAAATAAAGGAGTTCTCAGTTTTGTCTCTATTTATTGTTTCCTATTCAATTAGCCCTAGGCACAGACTGTGGAAAAGCACTTTCATTGAGAGGGTTTGCCAAGCTTCTAAGAAATAACGAGTTTCCGAAATAGCAGCAAATATTTTTTCACCCATTCTTGATGATACTTGTTGCTAATGATCAGTACACAAATCCCACTTGGCTCACCAAATTTTGTTCTTCTATTTTGAAGCGTTCGTCTACAGTAGCAGTTTTTATATTTAGGTTTCACTCTGTTCTATCATATATAGATAGATGAGTTTGGAACTCTAAATCGAACATGGTTTGTAGTAGCTCTTTGAAACTTGACAAAATAAAGAGTTCTGAGTTTTGTCTCTATGGTTTGTTTCCTCTTCAAGTAGCCCTAGGCACAGACTGTGGAAAACCACTTTCATTGAGAGGGGTTGCCAAGCTTCTAAGAAATAACGAGTTTCCGAAATATCAGCAAATATTTTTTCACACAATCTTGATGATACTGGGTAGTAATGATTAGTACACAGTACCCACTTGGCTCACCAAATTTTGTTCTTCTAGGTTGAAGCGTTCGTCTACAGTAGCCGTTTTTATATTTAGGTTTCACTCTGTTGTCTCATATATAGATAGATGAATTTGGAACTCTAAATCCAACATGGTTTGTAGTAGCTCTTTGAAACTTGACAAAATAAAGGAGTTCTGAGTTTTGTCTCTTTGGTTTGTTTCCTCTTCAATTAGCCCTAGGCGCAGACTGTGGAAAAGCACTTTCATTGAGAATGGTTGCCAAGCTTCTAAGAAATAACGAGTTTCCAAAATACCAGCAAATATTTTTTTCAACCAATCCTGATGATACTTGGTGGTAAGGACAAGTACACAAATCCCACTTGGCTCACCAAATTTTGTTCTTCTAGGTTGAAGCGTTCGTCTACAGTAGCAATTTTTATATTTAGGTTTCCCTCTGTTCTCTCCTATATAGATAGATAAATTTAGAACTCCAAATCCAACATGGTTTGTAGTAGCTCTTTGAAACTTGACAAAATAAGGAAGTTCTCAGTATTTTCTCTATTGTTTGTTTTCTCTTCAAGAAGCCCTAAGCAGAGACTGTGGAAAAGCACTTTCATTGAAAGGCATTGCAAAGCTTCCAAGAAATTACGATTTTCCGAAATACCAGCAAATATTTTTTCACCCAATCTTGATGGTACGTGGTGGTAATGACAAGTACACAAATCCCACTTGGCTCAACAAATTTTGTTCTTCTAGGTTTAAGCGTTCGTCTACAGTAGCAGTTTTTATATTTAGGTTTCACTCTGTTCTCTCCTATATAGACAGATGAATTTGGAACTCGAAATCCAATATGGTTGGTAGTAGCTCTTTGAAACTTGACAAAATAAAGGAGTTCTCAGTTTTGTCTCTATGATTTGTTTCCGCTTCAAGTAGCCCTAAGCAGAGACTGTGGAAAAGCACTTTCATTGAGAGGGGTTGCCAAGCTTCCAAGAAATACGAGTTTCCGAAATACCAGCAAATATTTTTTCACCCAAAATTCATGATACTTGAAGGTATTCATCGGTACACAAATCCTACTTGGCTCACCAAATTTTGTTCTGCTAGGATGAAGCGTTCGTCTACAGTAGCAGTTTTTATGTTTAGGTTTCCCTCTGTTCTCTGCTATACAGATAGATGAATTTGGAACTCTAAATCCAACATGGTTTGTAGTAGCTCTTTGAAACTTGACAAAATAAAGAAGTTCTCAGTTTTGTCTCTATGATTTGTTTCCGCTTCAAGTAGCCCTAAGCAGAGACTCTGGAAAGCACTTTCATTGAGAGGGTTTGCCAAGCTTCCAAGAAATTACGAGTTTCCGATATACCAGCAAATATTTTTTCACCCAATATTCATGATACTTGGTGGTATTGATCGGTACACAAATCCCACTTGGCTCACCAAATTTTGATCTGATAGGTTGAAGCGTTCATCTACAGTAGCAGTTTTTGGATTTTTACGTTTCATTCTGTTCTCTGGTATATAGATAGATGAATTTGGAACTCTAAATCCAACATTGTTTGTAGAGCTTTTGAAACTTGACAAATTAATAAGTTCTCAGTTTTGTCTCTATGGTTTGTTTCCTCTGCAAGTAGCCCTAGGCACAGACGGTAGAAAAGCACTTTCATTGAGAGGAGTTGCCAAGCTTCCAAGAAATACGAATTTCGGAAATACCAGCAAATATTTTTTCACCCAATCTTGATGATGCGTGGTGGTAATGACAAGTCCACAAATCCCACTTGGCTCACCAAATTTTGTTCTTCTAGGTTGAAGCGTTCGTTTACAGTAGCAGTTTTCATTTTTAGGTTGCACTCTGTTCTCTCCAATATTAATAGATGAATTTGGAACTCTAAATCCAACATGGTTTGTAGTAGCTCTTTGAAACTTGACAAAATAAAGGAGTTTTCAGTTTTGTCACTATGATTTGTTTCCGTTTCATGTAGCCATAAGCAGAGTCTGTGGAAAAGCACTTTCATTGAAAGGGGTTGCCAAGCTTCCCAGAAATTATGAGTTTCCGAAATACCAGCAATTACTTTTTCACCCAATGTTGATGATACGTGATGGAAATGACAACTACACAAATCCCACTTGGCTCACCAAATTTTGTTCTTCTAGGTTGAAGCGTTCCTTTACAGTAGCACTTTTTATTTTTAGGTTTCACTCTGTTCTCTCCTATATGGATAGATGAATTTGGAACTCTAAATCCAACATGGTGTGTAATAGCTCTTTGAAACTTGACAAAATATAGGAGTTCTCAGTTTTGTCTCTATGGTTTGTTTCCTCTTCAAGTAGCCCTAAGCACAGAAGGTGGAAAAGCACTTTCATTGAGAGGGGTTGCCAAGCTTCCAAGATAATACGAGTTTCCGAAATACCAAAAAATATTTTTTCACCCAATCTTGATGATACGTGGTGGTAATGACAAGTCCACAAATCCCACCTGGCTCACCAAATTATGTTCTTCTACGTTCAAGCGTTCGTTAACAGTAGCAGTTTTAATTTTTAGGATTCACTCTGTTCTCTCCTATATAGATAGATGAATTTGGAACTCTAAATCCAACATGGTTTGTATTAGCTCTTTGAAACTTGACAAAATAAAGGAGTTCTCAGTTTTGTCTCTATTGTTTGTTTCCTCTTCAAGTAACCCTAGGCACAGAGTGTGGAAAAGCACTTTCATTGAAAGGGGTTGTCAAGCTTCTAAGAAATAACGAGTTTCCGAAATACCAGCAAATATTTTTTCAACCAATGTCGATGATACTTGGTGGTAATAATCGGTACACAAATCCCACTTGGTCACCAAATTTTGTTCTTCTAGGTTGAAGCATTCGTTTACAGTAGCAGTTTTCATTTTTAGGTTGCATTCTGTTCTTACCTATATTGATAGATGAATTTGGAAATCTAAATCCAACATGGTTTGTAGTAGCTCTTTGAAACTTGACAAAATAAAGGAGTTCTCAGTTTTGTCTCTATGATTTGTTTCCGATTCATGTAGCCCAAAGCAGAGACTGTGGAAAAGCACTTTCATTGAAAGGGTTTGCCAAGCTTCCAAGAAATTACGAGTTTCCTAAATACCAGCAAATATTTTTTCACCCAATCTTGATGATACTTGGTGGTAATGATCGGTACACAAATCCCACTTGGCTCACCAAATTTTGTTCTTCTAGTTTGAAGCGTTTGTCTACAGTAGCATTTTTTAAATTTAGGTTTCCCTCTGTTCTCTCCTATATAGATAGATGAATTTGGAACTCTAAATCCAAAATGGTTTGTAGTAGCTCTTTGAAACTTGAAAAAATAAAGGAGTTCTGAGTTTTCTCTCTATGGTTTGTTTCCTCTTCAAGTAGCCCTAGGCACAGACTGTCAAAAAGCACTTTCATTGAGAGGGGTTGCCAAGCTTCTAAGAAATAACGAGTTTCCGAAATACCAGCAAATATTTTTTCACGCAATCTTGATGCTACTTGTTGATAATGATCAGTACACAGATCCCACTTGGCTCACAAAATTTTGTTCTTCTAGGTTGAAGCGTTCGTCTACAATAACAGTTTTTATATTTAGGTTTCACTCTGTTCTCTCATATATAGATAGATGAATTTGGAACTCTAAATCCAACATGGTTTTTAGTAGCTCTTTGAAACTTGACAAAATAAAGGAGTTCTGAGTTTTGTCCCTATGGTTTGTTTCCTCTTCAAGTTACCCTAGGCACAGACTGTGGAAAACTACTTTCATTGAGAGGTTATGCCAAGCTTCTAAGAAATAACGAGTTTCCGAAATACCAGCAAATATTTTTTCACCCAATCTTGATGATACTGGTTGCTAATGATCAGTACACAAATCCCACTTGGCTCACCAAATTGTGTTCTTCTAGGTTGAAGCGTTCGCCTACAGTAGAATTTTTTATATTAAGGTTTCCCTCTGTTCTCTCCTATATAGATATATGAATTTGGAACTCTAAATCCAGCATGGTTTGTAGTAGCTCTTTGAAACTTGACAAAATAAAGGAGTTCTCATTTTTGTCTCTATGGTTTGTTTCCTCTTCAAGTAGCCCTAGGCACAGACTGTGGAAAAGCACTTTCATTGAGTGAGTTTGCCAAGCTTCTAAGGAATTACAAGTTTCCGAAATACCAGCAAATATTTTTTCACCCAATCTTGAAGACACTTGGTGGTAATGATCAGCACACAAATCCCACTTGGCTGCCCAAATTTTCTTCTTCTAGGTTGAAGCATTCGTCTACAGTAGCAGTTTTTATATTTAGGTTTCTCTCTGTTCTCTCCTATATAGATAGATGAATTTGGAACTCTAAATCCAACATGGATTGTAGTAGCTCTTTGAAACTTAACAAAATAAAGGAGATCTCAGTTTTGTCCCTATGCTTTGTTTCCTCTTCAAGTAGTCCTAGGCACAGACTGTGGAAAAGCACTTTCATTGAGAGGGGTTGCCAAGCATCTAAGAAATTACGAGTTTCCGAAATACCAGCAAATATTTTTTCACCTAATTTTGATGATACTTGGTTGTAATGATCAGTACACAAGTCCCACTTGGCTTACCAAATTTTGTTCTTCTAGGTTGAAGCGTTCAGGTACAGTAGCAGTTTTTATATTTAGGTTTCGCTCTGTTCTCTCCTGTATAGATAGATAAATTTGGAACTCTAAATCCAACATGGTTTGTAGTAGCTCATTGAAACTTGACAAAATAAAGGAGTTCTCAGTTTTGTCTCTATGGTTTGTTTCCTCTTCAAGTAGCCCTAGGCACAGACAGTGGAAAAGCACTTTCATTGAGATGGGTTGCCAAGCTTCGAAGAAATAACGAGTTTCCGAAATACCAGCAAATATTTTTTCACGCAATCTTGATGATACTTGTTGATAATGATCAGTACACAGATTCCACTTGGCTCACAAAATTTTGTTCTTCTAGGTTGAAGCGTTCGTCTACAATAGCAGTTTTTATATTTAGGTTTCACTCTGTTCTCTCATATATAGATAGATGAATTTGGAACTCTAAATCCAACATGGTTTGTAGTAGCTCTTTGAAACTTGACAAAATAAAGGAGTTCTGAGTTTTGTCCCTATGGTTTGTTTCCTCTTCAAGTTACCCTAGGCACAGACTGTGGAAAACTACTTTCATTGAGAGGTTATACCAAGCTTCTAAGAAATAACGAGTTTCCGAAATACCAGCAAATATTTTTTCACCCAATCTTGATGATACTGGTTGCTAATGTTCAGTACACAAATCCCACTTGGCTCACCAAATAGTGTTCTTCTAGGTTGAAGCGTTCGCCTACAGTAGAAGTTTTTATATTTAGGTTTCCCTCTGTTCTCTCCTATATAGATATATGAATTTGGAACTCTAAATCCAGCATGGATTGTAGTAGCTCTTTGAAACTTGACAAAATAAAGGAGTTCTCATTTTTGTCTCTATGGTTTGTTTCCTCTTCAAGTAGCCCTAGGCACAGACTGTGGAAAAGCACTTTCATTGAGAGAGTTTGCCAAGCTTCTAAGAAATTACAAGTTTCCGAAATACCAGCAAATATTTCTTCACCCAATCTTGATGACGCTTGGTGGTAATGATCAGTACACAAATCCCACTTGGCTGCCCAAATTTTGTTCTTCTAGGTTGAAGCGTTCGTCTACAGTAGCAGTTTTTATATTTAGGTTTCTCTCTGTTCTCTCCTATATAGATAGATGAATTTGGATCTCTAAATCCAACATGGATTGTAGTAGCTCTTTGAAACTTAACAAAATAAAGGAGATCTCAGTTTTGTCCCTATGCTTTGTTTCCTCTTCAAGTAGTCCTAGGCACAGACTGTGGAAAAGCACTTTCATTGAGAGGGGTTGCCAAGCATCTAAGAAATTACGAGTTTCCGAAATACCAGCAAATATTTTTTCACCCAATTTTGATGATACTTGGTTGTAATGATCAGTTCACAAGTCCCACTTGGCTTACCAAATTTTGATCTTCTAGGTTGAAGCGTTCGTGTACAGTAGCAGTTTTTATATTTAGGTTTCGCTTGGTTCTCTCCTGTATAGATAGATGAATTTGGAACTCTAAATCCAACATGGTTTGTAGTAGCTCTTTGAAACTTGACAAAATAAAGGAGTTCTCAGTTTTGTCACTATGGTTTGTTTCCTCTTCAAGTAGCCCTAGGCACAGACAGTGGAAAAGCACTTTCATTGAGAGGGGTTGCCAAGCTTCTAAGAAATAACGAGTTTCCGAAATACCAGCAAATATTTTTTCACCCAATCTTGATGATACTTGGTGGTAATGATCAGTACACAGATCCCACTTGGCTCACCAAATTTTGTTCTTCTAGGTTGAAGCGTTCGTCTACAGTAGCAGTTTTTATATTTAGGTTTCACTCTGTTCTCTCATATATAGATAGATGAATTTGGAACTCTAAATCGAACATGGTTTGTAGTAGCTCTTTGAAACTTGACAAAATAAAGAGTTCTGAGTTTTGTCTCTATGGTTTGTTTCCTCTTCAAGTAGCCCTAGGCACAGACTGTGGAAAACCACTTTCATTGAGAGGGGTTGCCAAGCTTCTAAGAAATAACGAGTTTCCGAAATATCAGCAAATATTTTTTCACCAATCTTGATGATACTTCGTAGTAATGATCAGGACACAGTACCCACTTGGCTCACCAAATTTTGTTCTTCTAGGTTGAAGCGTTCGTTAACAGTAGCAGTTTTAATTTTTAGGTTTCACTCTGTTCTCTCCTATATAGATAGATGAATTTGGAACTCTAAATCCAACATGGTTTGTAGTAGCTCTTTGAAACTTGACAAAATAAAGGAGTTCTCAGTTTTGTCTCTATGGTTTGTTTCCTCTTCAAGTAACCCTAGGCACAGAGTGTGGAAAAGCACTTTCATTGAAAGGGGTTGTCAAGCTTCTAAGAAATAACGAGTTTCCGAAATACCAGCAAATAGTTTTTTCACCCAATTTTGATGATACTTGGTGGTAATGATCAGTACACAAGTCCCACTTGGCTCACCATATTTTGTTTTTCTAGGTTGAAGCGTTCGTCTACAGTAGCAGTTTTTATATTTAGGTTTCCCTCTGTTCTCTCCTGTATAGATAGATGAATTTGGAACTCTAAATCCAACATGGTGTGTAGTAGCTCTTTGAAACTTGACAAAATAAAGGAGTTCTCAGTTTTGTCTCTATGGTTTGTTTCCTCTTCAAGTAGCCCTAGGCACAGACTGTGGAAAAGCACTTTCATTGAGAGAGTTTGCCAAGCTTCTAAGAAATTACAAGTTTCCGAAATACCAGCAAATATTTCTTCACCCAATCTTGATGACGCTTGGTGGTAATGATCAGTACACAAATCCCACTTGGCTGCCCAAATTTTGTTCTTCTAGGTTGAAGCGTTCGTCTACAGTAGCAGTTTTTATATTTAGGTTTCTCTCTGTTCTCTCCTATATAGATAGATGAATTTGGATCTCTAAATCCAACATGGATTGTAGTAGCTCTTTGAAACTTAACAAAATAAAGGAGATCTCAGTTTTGTCCCTATGCTTTGTTTCCTCTTCAAGTAGTCCTAGGCACAGACTGTGGAAAAGCACTTTCATTGAGAGGGGTTGCCAAGCATCTAAGAAATTACGAGTTTCCGAAATACCAGCAAATATTTTTTCACCCAATTTTGATGATACTTGGTTGTAATGATCAGTTCACAAGTCCCACTTGGCTTACCAAATTTTGATCTTCTAGGTTGAAGCGTTCGTGTACAGTAGCAGTTTTTATATTTAGGTTTCGCTTGGTTCTCTCCTGTATAGATAGATGAATTTGGAACTCTAAATCCAACATGGTTTGTAGTAGCTCTTTGAAACTTGACAAAATAAAGGAGTTCTCAGTTTTGTCACTATGGTTTGTTTCCTCTTCAAGTAGCCCTAGGCACAGACAGTGGAAAAGCACTTTCATTGAGAGGGGTTGCCAAGCTTCTAAGAAATAACGAGTTTCCGAAATACCAGCAAATATTTTTTCACCCAATCTTGATGATACTTGGTGGTAATGATCAGTACACAGATCCCACTTGGCTCACCAAATTTTGTTCTTCTAGGTTGAAGCGTTCGTCTACAGTAGCAGTTTTTATATTTAGGTTTCACTCTGTTCTCTCATATATAGATAGATGAATTTGGAACTCTAAATCGAACATGGTTTGTAGTAGCTCTTTGAAACTTGACAAAATAAAGAGTTCTGAGTTTTGTCTCTATGGTTTGTTTCCTCTTCAAGTAGCCCTAGGCACAGACTGTGGAAAACCACTTTCATTGAGAGGGGTTGCCAAGCTTCTAAGAAATAACGAGTTTCCGAAATATCAGCAAATATTTTTTCACCAATCTTGATGATACTTCGTAGTAATGATCAGGACACAGTACCCACTTGGCTCACCAAATTTTGTTCTTCTAGGTTGAAGCGTTCGTTAACAGTAGCAGTTTTAATTTTTAGGTTTCACTCTGTTCTCTCCTATATAGATAGATGAATTTGGAACTCTAAATCCAACATGGTTTGTAGTAGCTCTTTGAAACTTGACAAAATAAAGGAGTTCTCAGTTTTGTCTCTATGGTTTGTTTCCTCTTCAAGTAACCCTAGGCACAGAGTGTGGAAAAGCACTTTCATTGAAAGGGGTTGTCAAGCTTCTAAGAAATAACGAGTTTCCGAAATACCAGCAAATAGTTTTTTCACCCAATTTTGATGATACTTGGTGGTAATGATCAGTACACAAGTCCCACTTGGCTCACCATATTTTGTTTTTCTAGGTTGAAGCGTTCGTCTACAGTAGCAGTTTTTATATTTAGGTTTCCCTCTGTTCTCTCCTGTATAGATAGATGAATTTGGAACTCTAAATCCAACATGGTGTGTAGTAGCTCTTTGAAACTTGACAAAATAAAGGAGTTCTCAGTTTTGTCTCTATTTATTGTTTCCTATTCAATTAGCCCTAGGCACAGACTGTGGAAAAGCACTTTCATTGAGAGGGTTTGCCAAGCTTCTAAGAAATAACGAGTTTCCGAAATAGCAGCAAATATTTTTTCACCCATTCTTGATGATACTTGTTGCTAATGATCAGTACACAAATCCCACTTGGCTCACCAAATTTTGTTCTTCTAGGTAGAAGCGTTCGTCTACAGTAGCAGTTTTTATATTTAGGTTTCTCTCTGTTCTCTCCTATATAGATAGATGAATTTGGAACTCTAAATCCAACAAGGATTGTAGTAGCTCTTTGAAACTTGACAAAATAAAGGAGTTCTCAGTTTTGACTCTATGGTTTGTGTCCTCTTTAATTAGCCCTAGGCACAGACTGTGGAAGCACTTTCATTCTGATGGGTTGCCAAGCTTCTAAGAAATAACGAGTTTCCAAAATAGCAGCAAATATTTTTTCACCCAATCTTGATGATGCTTGGTGGTAATGATCAGTACACAAATCCCACTTAGCTCACCAAATTTTGTTCTTCTAGGTTGAAGCGTTCGTCTACAGTAGCAGTTTTTATATTTAGGTTTCTCTCTGTTCTCTCCTTTATAGATAGATGAATTTGGAACTTTAAATCCAACATGGATTGTAGTACCTCTTTGAAACTTGACAAAATAAAGGAGTTCTCAGTTTTGTTTCTATGGTTTGTTTCCTCTTCAAGTAGCCCTAGGCAAGACTGTGGAAAAGCACTTTCATTGAGAGGGGTTGCCAAGCTTCTAAGAAATAACGAGTTTCCGAAAAACCAGCAAATATTTTTCACCCAATCTTGATGATACTTGGTGGTAATGATCAGTACACAGATCCCACTTGGCTCACCAAATTTTGTTCTTCTAGGTTGAAGCGTTCGTCTAAAGTAGCAGTTTTTTATATTTAGGTTTCACTCTGTTCTCTCCTATATAGATAGATGAATTTGGAACTCTAAATCCAACATGGTTTGTAGTAGCTCTTTGAAACTTGACAAAATAAAGGAGTTCTCAGTTTTGTCTCTATGGTTTGTTTCCTCTTCAAGTAGACCTAGGCACAGAGTGTGGAAAACTACTTTCATTGAGAGGTTTTGCCAAGCTTTCAAGAAATAACGAGTTTCCGAAATACCAGCAAATATTTTTTTCACCCAATCTTGATGATACTGGTTGCTAATGATCAGTACACAAATCCCACTTGGCTCACCAAATTGTGTTCTTCTAGGATGAAGCGTTCGCCTACAGTAGAAGTTTTTATATTTAGGTTTCCCTCTGTTCTCTCCTATATAGATATATGAATTTGGAACTCTAAATCCAACATGGTTTGTAGTAGCTCTTTGAAACTTGACAAAATAAAGGAGTTCTCAGTTTTGTCTCTATGGTTTGTTTCCTCTTCATGTAGCCCTAGGCACAGACTGTGGAAAAGCACTTTCATTGAGAGAGTTTGCCAAGCTTCTAAGAAATTACAAGTTTCCGAAATACCAGCAAATATTTTTTCACCCAATCTTGATGACACTTGGTGGTTATGATCAGTACACAAATCCCACTTGGCTGCCCAAATTTTGTTCTTCTAGGTTGAAGCGTTCGTCTACAGTAGCAGTTTTTATATTTAGGTTTCTCCCTGTTCTCTCCTATATAGATAGATGAATTTGGAACTCTAAATCCAACATGGATTGTAGTAGCTCTTTGAAACTTGACAAAATAAAGGAGATCTCAGTTTTGTCCCTATGCTTTGTTTCCTCTTCAAGTAGTCCTAGGCACAGACTGTGGAAAAGCACTTTCATTGAGAGGGGTTGCCAAGCATCTAAGAAATTACGAGTTTCCGAAATACCAGCAAATATTTTTTCACCCAATTTTGATGATACTTGGTTGTAATGATCAGTACACAAGTCCCACTTGGCTTTCCAAATTTTGTTCTTCTAGGTTGAAGCGTTCGTATACAGTAGCAGTTTTTATATTTAGGTTTCGCTCTATTCTCTCCTGTACAGATAGATGAATTTGGAACTTTAAATCCAACATGGTATGTAGTAGCTCTTTGAAACTTGACAAAATAAAGGAGTTCTGAGTTTTGTCTCTATGGTTTGTTTCCTCTTCAAGTAGCCTTAGGCGCAGACTGTGGAAAAGCACTTTCATTGAGAATGGTTGCCAAGCTTCTAAGAAATAACGAGTTTCCGAAATACCAGCAAATATTTTTTCACACAATCTTGATGATACTGGGAAGTAATGATTAGTACACAGTACCCACTTGGCTCACCAAATTTTGTTCTTCTAGGTTGAAGCGTTCGTCTACAGTAGCCGTTTTTATATTTAGGTTTCACTCTGTTGTCTCATATATAGATAGATGAATTTGGAACTCTAAATCCAACATGGTTTGTAGTAGCTCTTTGAAACTTGACAAAATAAAGGAGTTCTGAGTTTTGTCTCTATGGTTTGTCTCCTCTTCAAGTAGCCCTAGGCGCAGACTGTGGAAAAGCACTTTCATTGAGAATGGTTGCCAAGCTTCTAAGAAATAACGAGTTTCCAAAATACCAGCAAATATTTTTTTCAACCAATCTTGATGATACTTGGTGGTAAGGACAAGTACACAAATCCCACTTGGCTCACCAAATTTTGTTCTTCTAGCAATTTTTATATTTAGGTTTCCCTCTGTTCTCTCCTATATAGATAGATAAATTTAGAACTCCAAATCCAACATGGTTTGTAGTAGCTCTTTGAAACTTGACAAAATAAGGAAGTTCTCAGTATTTTCTCTATGGTTTGTTTTCTCTTCAAGAAGCCCTAAGCAGAGACTGTGGAAAAGCACTTTCATTGAAAGGCATTGCAAAGCTTCCAAGAAATTACGATTTTCCGAAATACCAGCAAATATTTTTTCACCCAATCTTGATGGTACGTGGTGGTAATGACAAGTACACAAATCCCACTTGGCTCAACAAATTTTGTTCATCTAGGTTTAAGCGTTCGTCTACAGTAGCAGTTTTTATATTTAGGTTTCACTCTGTTCTCTCCTATATAGACAGATGAATTTGGAACTCGAAATCCAATATGGTTGGTAGTAGCTCTTTGAAAATTGACAAAATAAAGGAGTTCTCAGTTTTGTCTCTATGATTTGTTTCCGCTTCAAGTAGCCCTAAGCAGAGACTGTGGAAAAGCACTTTCATTGAGAGGGGTTGCCAAGCTTCCAAGAAATACGAGTTTCCGAAATACCAGCAAATATTTTTTCACCCAAAATTCAGGATACTTGAAGGTATTCATCGGTACACAAATCCTACTTGGCTCACCAAATTTTGTTCTGCTAGGTTGAAGCGTTCGTCTACAGTAGCAGTTTTTATATTTAGGTTTCCCTCTGTTCTCTGCTATACAGATAGATGAATTTGGAACTCTAAATCCAACATGGTTTGTAGTAGCTCTTTGAAACTTGACAAAATAAAGAAGTTCTCAGTTTTGTCTCTATGATTTGTTTCCGCTTCAAGTAGCCCTAAGCAGAGACTCTGGAAAAGCACTTTCATTGAGAGGGTTTGCCAAGCTTCCCAGAAATTACGAGTTTCCGATATACCAGCAAATATTTTTTCACCCAATATTCATGATACTTGGTGGTATTGATCGGTACACAAATCCCACTTGGCTCACCAAATTTTGATCTGCTAGGTTGAAGCGTTCATCTACAGTAGCAGTTTTTGGATTTTTACGTTTCATTCTGTTCTCTGGTATATAGATAGATGAATTTGGAACTCTAAATCCAACATTGTTTGTAGAGCTTTTGAAACTTGACAAATTAATAAGTTCTCAGTTTTGTCTCTATGGTTTGTTTCCTCTTCAAGTAGCCCTAGGCATAGACTGTGGAAAAGCACTTTCATTGAGAGGGGTTGCCAAGCTTCTAAGAAATAACGATTTTCCGAAAAACCAGCAAATATTTTTTCACCCAATCTTGATGATACTTGGTGGTAATTATCGGTACACAAATCCCACTTGGCTCACCAAATTTTGTTCTTCTAGGTTGAAGCGTTCGTCTACAGTAGCAGTTTTTATATTTAGGTTTCACTCTGTTCTCTGCTTTATAGATAGATGAATTTGGAACTCTAAATCCAACATTGTTTGTAGAGCTTTTGAAACTTGACAAATTAATAAGTTCTCAGTTTTGTCTCTATGGTTTGTTTCCTCTGCAAGTAGCCCTAGGCACAGACGGTAGAAAAGAACTTTCATTGAGAGGAGTTGCCAAGCTTCCAAGAAATACGAATTTCGGAAATACCAGCAAATATTTTTTCACCCAATATTGATGATGCGTGGTGGAACTCTAAATCCAACATGGTTTGTAGTAGCTCTTTGAAACTTGACAAAATAAAGGAAGGAGTTTTCAGTTTTGTCACTATGATTTGTTTCCGTTTCATGTAGCCATAAGCAGAGTCTGTGGAAAAGCACTTTCATTGAAAGGGGTTGCCAAGCTTCCCAGAAATTATGAGTTTCCGAAATACCAGCAATTACTTTTTCACCCAATGTTGATGATACGTGATGGAAATGACAACTACACAAATCCCACTTGGCTCACCAAATTTTGTTCTTCTAGGTTGAAGCGTTCCTTTACAGTAGCACTTTTTATTTTTAGGTTTCACTCTGTTCTCTCCTATATGGATAGATGAATTTGGAACTCTAAATCCAACATGGTGTGTAATAGCTCTTTGAAACTTGACAAAATATAGGAGTTCTCAGTTTTGTCTCTATGGTTTGTTTCCTCTTCAAGTAGCCCTAAGCACAGAAGGTGGAAAAGCACTTTCATTGAGAGGGGTTGCCAAGCTTCCAAGATAATACGAGTTTCCGAAATACCAGCAAATATTTTTTCACCCAATCTTGATGATACGTGGTGGTAATGACAAGTCCACAAATCCCACCTGGCTCACCAAATTATGTTCTTCTAGGTTCAAGCGTTCGTTAACAGTAGCAGTTTTAATTTTTAGGTTTCACTCTGTTCTCTCCTATATAGATAGATGAATTTGGAACTCTAAATCCAACATGGTTTGTAGTAGCTCTTTGAAACTTGACAAAATAAAGGAGTTCTCAGTTTTGTCTCTATGGTTTGTTTCCTCTTCAAGTAACCCTAGGCACAGAGTGTGGAAAAGCACTTTCATTGAAAGGGGTTGTCAAGCTTCTAAGAAATAACGAGTTTCCGAAATACCAGCAAATATTTTTTCAACCAATGTCGATGATACTTGGTGGTAATAGTCGGTACAGAAATCCCACTTGGCTCACCAAATTTTGTTCTTCTAGGTTGAAGCATTCGTTTACAGTAGCAGTTTTCATTTTTAGGTTGCATTCTGTTCTCCCCTATATTGATAGATGAATTTGGAACTCTAAATCCAACATGGTTTGTAGTAGCTCTTTGAAACTTGACAAAATAAAGGAGTTCTCATTTTTGTCTCTATGATTTGTTTCCGATTCATGTAGCCCAAAGCAGAGACTGTGGAAAAGCACTTTCATTGAAAGGGTTTGCCAAGCTTCCAAGAAATTACGAGTTTCCTAAATACCAGCAAATATTTTTTCACCCAATCTTGATGATACTTGGTGGTAATGATCGGTACACAAATCCCACTTGGCTCACCAAATTTTGTTCTTCTAGTTTGAAGCGTTTGTCTACAGTAGCATTTTTTAAATTTAGGTTTCCCTCTGTTCTCTCCTATATAGATAGATGAATTTGGAACTCTAAATCCAACATGGTTTGTAGTAGCTCTTTGAAACTTGAAAAAATAAAGGAGTTCTGAGTTTTCTCTCTATGGTTTGTTTCCTCTTCAAGTAGCCCTAGGCACAGACTGTCAAAAAGCACTTTCATTGGGAGGGGTTGCCAAGCTTCTAAGAAATAACGAGTTTCCGAAATACCAGCAAATATTTTTTCACGCAATCTTGATGCTACTTGTTGATAATGATCAGTACACAGATCCTACTTGGCTCACAAAATTTTGTTCTTCTAGGTTGAAGCATTCGTCTACAATAACAGTTTTTATATTTAGGTTTCACTCTGTTCTCTCATATATAGATAGATGAATTTGGAACTCTAAATTCAACATGGTTTTTAGTAGCTCTTTGAAACTTGACAAAATAAAGGAGTTCTGAGTTTTGTCGCTATGGTTTGTTTCCTCTTCAAGTTACCCTAGGCACAGACTGTGGAAAACTACTTTCATTGAGAGGTTATGCCAAGCTTCTAAGAAATAACGAGTTTCCGAAATACCAGCAAATATTTTTTCACCCAATCTTGATGATACTGGTTGCTAATGATCAGCACACAAATCCCACTTGGCTCACCAAATTGTGTTCTTCTAGGTTGAAGCGTTCGCCTACAGTAGAATTTTTTATATTAAGGTTTCCCTCTGTTCTCTCCTATATAGATATATGAATTTGGAACTCTAAATCCAGCATGGTTTGTAGTAGCTCTTTGAAACTTGACAAAATAAAGGAGTTCTCATTTTTGTCTCTATGGTTTGTTTCCTCTTCAAGTAGCCCTAGGCACAGACTGTGGAAAAGCACTTTCATTGAGTGAGTTTGCCAAGCTTCTAAGAAATTACAAGTTTCCGAAATAACAGCAAATATTTTTTCACCCAATCTTGAAGACACTTGGTGGTAATGATCAGCACACAAATCCCACTTGGCTGCCCAAATTTTGTTCTTCTAGGTTGAAGCATTCGTCTACAGTAGCAGTTTTTATATTTAGGTTTCTCTCTGTTCTCTCCTATATAGATAGATGAATTTGGAACTCTAAATCCAACATGGATTGTAGTAGCTCTTTGAAACTTAACAAAATAAAGGAGATCTCAGTTTTGTCCCTATGCTTCGTTTCCTCTTCAAGTAGTCCTAGGCACAGACTGTTTAAAGCACTTTCATTGAGAGGGGTTGCCAAGCATCTAAGAAATTACGAGTTTCGGAAATACCAGCAAATACTTTTTCACCTAATTTTGATGATACTTGGTTGTAATGATCAGTACACAAGTCCCACTTGGCTTACCAAATTTTGTTCTTCTAGGTTGAAGCGTTCAGGTACAGTAGCAGTTTTTATATTTAGGTTTCGCTCTGTTCTCTCCTGTATAGATAGATGAATTTGGAACTCTAAATCCAACATGGTTTGTAGTAGCTCATTGAAACTTGACAAAATAAAGGAGTTCTCAGTTTTGTCTCTATGGTTTGTTTCCTCTTCAAGTAGCCCTAGGCACAGACAGTGGAAAAGCACTTTCATTGAGATGGGTTGCCAAGCTTCTAAGAAATAACGAGTTTCCGAAATACCAGCAAATATTTTTTCACGCAATCTTGATGATACTTGTTGATAATGATCAGTACACAGATCCCACTTGGCTCACAAAATTTTGTTCTTCTAGGTTGAAGCGTTCGTCTACAATAGCAGTTTTTATATTTAGGTTTCACTCTGTTCTCTCATATATAGATAGATGAATTTGGAACTCTAAATCCAACATGGTTTGTAGTAGCTCTTTGAAACTTGACAAAATAAAGGAGTTCTGAGTTTTGTCCCTATGGTTTGTTTCCTCTTCAAGTTACCCTAGGCACAGACTGTGGAAAACTACTTTCATTGAGAGGTTATGCCAAGCTTCTAAGAAATAACGAGTTTCCGAAATACCAGCAAATATTTTTTCACCCAATCTTGATGATACTGGTTGCTAATGATCAGTACACAAATCCCACTTGGCTCACCAAATTGTGTTCTTCTAGGTTGAAGCGTTCGCCTACAGTAGAAGTTTTTATATTTAGGTTTCCCTCTGTTCTCTCCTATATAGATATATGAATTTGGAACTCTAAATCCAGCATGGATTGTAGTAGCTCTTTGAAACTTGACAAAATAAAGGAGTTCTCATTTTTGTCTCTATGGTTTGTTTCCTCTTCAAGTAGCCCTAGGCACAGACTGTGGAAAAGCACTTTCATTGAGAGAGTTTGCCAAGCTTCTAAGAAATTACAAGTTTCCGAAATACCAGCAAATATTTCTTCACCCAATCTTGATGACACTTGGTGGTAATGATCAGTACACAAATTCCACTTGGCTGCCCAAATTTTGTTCTTCTAGGTTGAAGCGTTCGTCTACAGTAGCAGTTTTTATATTTAGGTTTCTCTCTGTTCTCTCCTATATAGATAGATGAATTTGGATCTCTAAATCCAACATGGATTGTAGTAGCTCTTTGAAACTTAACAAAATAAAGGAGATCTCAGTTTTGTCCCTATGCTTTGTTTCCTCTTCAAGTAGTCCTAGGCACAGACTGTGGAAAAGCACTTTCATTGAGAGGGGTTGCCAAGCATCTAAGAAATTACGAGTTTCCGAAATACCAGCAAATATTTTTTCACCCAATTTTGATGATACTTGGTTGTAATGATCAGTACACAAGTCCCACTTGGCTTACCAAATTTTGTTCTTCTAGGTTGAAGCGTTCGTGTACAGTAGCAGTTTTTATATTTAGGTTTCGCTCTGTTCTCTCCTGTATAGATAGATGAATTTGGAACTCTAAATCCAACATGGTTTGTAGTAGCTCTTTGAAACTTGACAAAATAAAGGAGTTCTCAGTTTTGTCTCTATGGTTTGTTTCCTCTTCAAGTAGCCCTAGGCACAGACAGTGGAAAAGCACTTTCATTGAGAGGGGTTGCCAAGCTTCTAAGAAATAACGAGTTTCAGAAATACCAGCATATATTTTTTCACCCAATCTTGATGATACTTGGTGGTAATGATCAGTACACAGATCCCACTTGGCTCACCAAATTTTGTTCTTCTAGGTTGAAGCGTTCGTCTACAGTAGCAGTTTTTATATTTAGGTTTCACTCTGTTCTCTCATATATAGATAGATGAATTTGGAACTCTAAATCGAACATGGTTTGTAGTAGCTCTTTGAAACTTGACAAAATAAAGAGTTCTGAGTTTTGTCTCTATGGTTTGTTTCCTCTTCAAGTAGCCCTAGGCACAGACTGTGGAAAACCACTTTCATTGAGAGTGGTTGCCAAGCTTCTAAGAAATAACGAGTTTCCGAAATATCAGCAAATATTTTTTCACCAATCTTGATGATACTTGGTAGTAATGATCAGTACACAGTACCCACTTGGCTCACCAAATTTTGTTCTTCTAGGTTGAAGCGTTCGTTAACAGTAGCAGTTTTAATTTTTAGGTTTCACTCTGTTCTCTCCTATATAGATAGATGAATTTGGAACTCTAAATCCAACATGGTTTGTAGTAGCTCTTTGAAACTTGACAAAATAAAGGAGTTCTCAGTTTTGTCTCTATGGTTTGTTTCCTCTTCAAGTAACCCTAGGCACAGAGTGTGGAAAAGCACTTTCATTGAAAGGGGTTGTCAAGCTTCTAAGAAATAACGAGTTTCCGAAATACCAGCAAATAGTTTTTTCAACCAATGTCGATGATACTTGGTGGTAATGATCAGTACACAGATCCCACTTGGCTCACCAAATTTTGTTCTTCTAGGTTGAAGTGTTCGTCCACAGTAGCAGTTTTTATATTTAGGTTTCACTCTCTTCTCTCATATATAGATAGATGAATTTTAACTCTAAATCCAGCATGGTTTGTAGTAGCTCTTTGAAACTTGACAAAATAAAGGAGTTCTCATTTTTGTCTCTATGGTTTGTTTCCTCTTCAAGTAGCCCTAGGCACAGACTGTGGAAAAGCACTTTCATTGAGTGAGTTTGCCAAGCTTCTAAGAAATTACAAGTTTCCGAAATACCAGCAAATATTTTTTCACCCAATCTTGAAGACACTTGGTGGTAATGATCAGTACACAAATCCCACTTGGCTGCCCAAATTTTGTTCTTCTAGGTTGAAGCGTTCGTCTACAGTAGCAGTTTTTATATTTAGGTTTCTCTCTGTTCTCTCCTATATAGATAGATGAATTTGGAACTCTAAATCCAACATGGATTGTAGTAGCTCTTTGAAACTTAACAAAATAAAGGAGATCTCAGTTTTGTCCCTATGCTTTGTTTCCTCTTCAAGTAGTCCTAGGCACAGACTGTGGAAAAGCACTTTCATTGAGAGGGGTTGCCAACCATCTAAGAAATTACGAGTTTCCGAAATACCAGCACATATTTTTTCACCTAATTTTGATGATACTTGGTTGTAATGATCAGTACACAAGTCCCACTTGGCTTACCAAATTTTGTTCTTCTAGGTTGAAGCGTTCGTGTACAGTAGCAGTTTTTATATTTAGGTTTCGCTCTGTTCTCTCCTGTATAGATAGATGAATTTGGAACTCTAAATCCAAGATGGTTTGTAGTAGATCATTGAAACTTGACAAAATAAAGGAGTTCTCAGTTTTGTCTCTATGGTTTGTTTCCTCTTCAAGTAGCCCTAGGCAAAGACAGTGGAAAAGCACTTTCATTGAGAGGGGTTGCAAGCTTCTAAGAAATAACGAGTTTCCGAAATACCAGCAAATATTTTTTCACGCAGTCTTGATGATACTTGTTGATAATGATCAGTACACAGATCCCACTTGGCTCACAAAATTTTGTTCTTCTAGGTTGAAGCGTTCGTCTACAATAGCAGTTTTTATATTTAGGTTTCACTCTGTTCTCTCATATATAGATAGATGAATTTGGAACTCTAAATCCAACATGGTTTGTAGTAGCTCTTTGAAACTTGACAAAATAAAGGAGTTCTGAGTTTTGTCCCTATGGTTTGTTTCCTCTTCAAGTTACCCTAGGCACAGACTGTGGAAAACTACTTTCATTGAGAGGTTATGCCAAGCTTCTAAGAAATAACGAGTTTCCGAAATACCAGCAAATATTTTTTCACCCAATCTTGATGATACTGGTTGCTAATGATCAGTACACAAATCCCACTTGGCTCACCAAATTGTGTTCTTCTAGGTTGAAGCGTTCGCCTACAGTAGAAGTTTTTATATTTAGGTTTCCCTCTGTTCTCTCCTATATAGATATATGAATTTGGAACTCTAAATCCAGCATGGATTGTAGTAGCTCTTTGAAACTTGACAAAATAAAGGAGTTCTCATTTTTGTCTCTATGGTTTGTTTCCTCTTCAAGTAGCCCTAGGCACAGACTGTGGAAAAGCACTTTCATTGAGAGAGTTTGCCAAGCTTCTAAGAATTTACAAGTTTCCGAAATACCAGCAAATATTTTTTCACCCAATCTTGATGACACTTGGTGGTAATGATCAGTACACAAATCCCACTTGGCTGCCCAAATTTTGTTCTTCTAGGTGAAGCGTTCGTCTACAGTAGCAGTTTTTATATTTAGGTTTCTCTCTGTTCTCTCCTATATAGATAGATGAATTTGGAACTCTAAATCCAACATGGATTGTAGTAGCTCTTTGAAACTTAACAAATTAAAGGAGATCTCAGTTTTGTCCCTATGCTTTGTTTCCTCTTCAAGTAGTCCTAGGCACAGACTGTGGAAAAGCACTTTCATTGAGAGGGGTTGCCAAGCATCTAAGAAATTACGAGTTTCCGAAATACCAGCAAATATTTTTTCACCCAATTTTGATGATACTTGGTTGTAATGATCAGTACACAAGTCCCACAAGGCTTACCAAATTTTGTTCTTCTAGGTTGAAGCGTTCGTGTACAGTAGCAGTTATTATATTTAGGTTTCGCTCTGTTCTCTCCTGTATAGATAGATGAATTTGGAACTCTAAATCCAACATGGTTTGTAGTAGCTCTTTGAAACTTGACAAAATAAAGGAGTTCTCAGTTTTGTCTCTATGGTTTGTTTCCTCTTCAAGTAGCCCTAGGCACAGACAGTGGAAAAGCACTTTCATTGAGAGGGGTTGCCAAGCTTCTAAGAAATAACGAGTTTCCGAAATACCAGCAAATATTTTTTCACCCAATCTTGATGATACTTGGTGGTAATGATCAGTACACAGATCCCACTTGGCTCACCAAATTTTGTTCTTCTAGGTTGAAGCGTTCGTCTACAGTAGCAGTTTTTATATTTAGGTTTCACTCTGTTCTCTCATATATAGATAGATGAATTTGGAACTCTAAATCGAACATGGTTTGTAGTAGCTCTTTGAAACTTGACAAAATAAAGAGTTCTGAGTTTTGTCTCTATGGTTTGTTTCCTCTTCAAGTAGCCCTAGGCACAGACTGTGGAAAACCACTTTCATTGAGAGGGGTTGCCAAGCTTCTAAGAAATAACGAGTTTCCGAAATATCAGCAAATATTTTTTCACCAATCTTGATGATACTTCGTAGTAATGATCAGTACACAGTACCCACTTGGCTCACCAAATTTTGTTCTTCTAGGTTGAAGCGTTCGTTAACAGTAGCAGTTTTAATTTTTAGGTTTCCCTCTGTTCTCTCCTATATAGATAGATGAATTTGGAACTCTAAATCCAACATGGTTTGTAGTAGCTCTTTGAAACTTGACAAAATAAAGGAGTTCTCAGTTTTGTCTCTATGGTTTGTTTCCTCTTCAAGTAGCTCTAGGCACAGACTGTGGAACAGCACTTTCATTGAAAGGGGTTTGTCAAGCTTCTAAGAAATAACGAGTTTCCGAAATACCAGCAAATAGTTTTTTCAACCAATGTCGATGATACTTGGTGGTAATGATCAGTACACAGATCCCACTTGGCTCACCAAATTTTGTTCTTCTAGGTTGAAGTGTTCGTCCACAGTAGCAGTTTTTATATTTATTTTTCACTCTCTTCTCTCATATATAGATAGATGAATTTGGAACTCTAAATCCAGCATGGTTTGTAGTAGCTCTTTGAAACTTGACAAAATAAAGGAGTTCTCATATTTGTCTCTATGGTTTGTTTCCTCTTCAAGTAGCCCTAGGCACAGACTGTGGAAAAGCACTTTCATTGAGTGAGTTTGCCAAGCTTCTAAGAAATTACAAGTTTCCGAAATACCAGCAAATATTTTTTCACCCAATCTTGAAGACACTTGGTGGTAATGATCAGTACACAAATCCCACTTGGCTGCCCAAATTTTGTTCTTCTAGGTTGAAGCGTTCGTCTACAGTAGCAGTTTTTATATTTAGGTTTCTCTCTGTTCTCTCCTATATAGATAGATGAATTTGGAACTCTAAATCCAACATGGATTGTAGTAGCTCTTTGAAACTTAACAAAATAAAGGAGATCTCAGTTTTGTCCCTATGCTTTGTTTCCTCTTCAATAGTCCTAGGCACAGACTGTGGAAAAGCACTTTCATTGAGAGGGGTTGCCAAGCATCTAAGAAATTACGAGTTTCCGAAATACCAGCACATATTTTTTCACCTAATTTTGATGATACTTGGTTGTAATGATCAGTACACAAGTCCCACTTGGCTTACCAAATTTTGTTCTTCTAGGTTGAAGCGTTCGTGTACAGTAGCAGTTTTTATATTTAGGTTTCGCTCTGTTCTCTCCTGTATAGATAGATGAATTTGGAACTCTAAATCCAAGATGGTTTGTAGTAGATCATTGAAACTTGACAAAATAAAGGAGTTCTCAGTTTTGTCTCTATGGTTTGTTTCCTCTTCAAGTAGCCCTAGGCAAAGACAGTGGAAAAGCACTTTCATTGAGAGGGGTTGCAAGCTTCTAAGAAATAACGAGTTTCCGAAATACCAGCAAATATTTTTTCACGCAGTCTTGATGATACTTGTTGATAATGATCAGTACACAGATCCCACTTGGCTCACAAAATTTTGTTCTTCTAGGTTGAAGCGTTCGTCTACAATAGCAGTTTTATATTTAGGTTTCACTCTGTTCTCTCATATATAGATAGATGAATTTGGAACTCTAAATCCAACATGGTTTGTAGTAGCTCTTTGAACTTGACAAAATAAAGGAGTTCTGAGTTTTGTCCCTATGGTTTGTTTCCTCTTCAAATTACCCTAGGCACAGACTGTGGAAAACTACTTTCATTGAGAGGTTATGCCAAGCTTCTAAGAAATAACGAGTTTCCGAAATACCAGCAAATATTTTTTCACCCAATCTTGATGATACTGGTTGCTAATGATCAGTACACAAATCCCACTTGGCTCACCAAATTGTGTTCTTCTAGGTTGAAGCGTTCGCCTACAGTAGAAGTTTTTATATTTAGGTTTCCCTCTGTACTCTCCTATATAGATATATGAATTTGGAACTCTAAATCCAGCATGGATTGTAGTAGCTCTTTGAAACTTGACAAAATAAAGGAGTTCTCATTTTTGTCTCTATGGTTTGTTTCCTCTTCAAGTAGCCCTAGGCACAGACGTGGAAAAGCACTTTCATTGAGAGAGTTTGCCAAGCTTCTAAGAAATTACAAGTTTCCGAAATACCAGCAAATATTTTTTCACCCAATCTTGATGACACTTGGTGGTAATGATCAGTACACAAATCCCACTTGGCTGCCCAAATTTTGTTCTTCTAGGTTGAAGCGTTCGTCTACAGTAGCAGTTTTATATTTAGGGTTTCTCTCTGTTCTCTCCTATATAGATAGATGAATTTGGAACTCTAAATCCAACATGGATTGTAGTAGCTCTTTGAAACTTAACAAATTAAAGGAGATCTCAGTTTTGTCCCTATGCTTTGTTTCCTCTTCAAGTAGTCCTAGGCACAGACTGTGGAAAAGCACTTTCATTGAGAGGGTTGCCAAGCATCTAAGAAATTACGAGTTTCCGAAATACCAGCAAATATTTTTTCACCCCAATTTTGATGATACTTGGTTGTAATGATCAGTACACAAGTCCCACAAGGCTTACCAAATTTTGTTCTTCTAGGTTGAAGCGTTCGTGTACAGTAGCAGTTATTATATTTAGGTTTCGCTCTGTTCTCTCCTTTATAGATAGATGAATTTGGAACTCTAAATCCAACATGGTTTGTAGTAGCTCTTTGAAACTTGACAAAATAAAGGAGTTCTCAGTTTTGTCTCTATGGTTTGTTTCCTCTTCAAGTAGCCCTAGGCACAGACAGTGGAAAAGCACTTTCATTGAGAGGGGTTGCCAAGCTTCTAAGAAATAACGAGTTTCCGAAATACCAGCAAATATTTTTTCACACAATCTTGATGATACTTGGTGGTAATGATCAGTACACAGATCCCACTTGGCTCACCAAATTTTGTTCTTCTAGGTTGAAGCGTTCGTCTACAGTAGCAGTTTTTATATTTAGGTTTCACTCTGTTCTCTCATATATAGATAGATGAATTTGGAACTCTAAATCGAACATGGTTTGTAGTAGCTCTTTGAAACTTGACAAAATAAAGAGTTCTGAGTTTTGTCTCTATGGTTTGTTTCCTCTTCAAGTAGCCCTAGGCACAGACTGTGGAAAACCACTTTCATTGAGAGGGGTTGCCAAGCTTCTAAGAATAACGAGTTTCCGAAATATCAGCAAATATTTTTTCACCAATCTTGATGATACTTCGTAGTAATGATCAGTACACAGTACCCACTTGGCTCACCAAATTTTGTTCTTCTAGGTTGAAGCGTTCGTTAACAGTAGCAGTTTTAATTTTTAGGTTTCACTCTGTTCTCTCCTATATAGATAGATGAATTTGGAACTCTAAATCCAACATGATTTGTAGTAGCTCTTTGAAACTTGACAAAATAAAGGAGTTCTCAGTTTTGTCTCTATGGTTTGTTTCCTCTTCAAGTAGCTCTAGGCACAGACTGTGGAACAGCACTTTCATTGAAAGGGGTTGTCAAGCTTCTAAGAAATAAGGAGTTTCCGAAATACCAGCAAATATTTTTTCAACCAATGTCGATGATACTTGGTGGTAATGATCGGTACACAAATCCCACTTGGCTCACCAAATTTTGTTCTTCTAGGTTGAAGCGTTCGTTTACAGTAGCAGTTTTCATTTTTAGGTTGCATTCTGTTCTCCCCTATATTGATAGATGAATTTGGAACTCTAAATCCAACATGGTTTGTAGTAGCTCTTTGAAACTTGACAAAATAAAGGAGTTCTCAGTTTTGTCTCTATGATTGGTTTCCGATTCATGTAGCCCTAAGCAGAGACTGTGGAAAAGCACTTTCATTGAAAGGGTTTGCCAAGCTTCCAAGAAATTACGAGTTTCCTAAATACCAGCAAATATTTTTTCACCCAATCTTGATGATACTTGGTGGTAATGATCGGTACACAAATCCCACTTGGCTCACCAAATTTTGTTCTTCTAGTTTGAAGCGTTGTCTACAGTAGCAGTTTTTAAATTTAGGTTTCACTCTGTTCTCTCCTATATAGATAGATGAATTTGGAACTCTAAATCCAACATGGTTTGTAGTAGCTCTTTGAACTTGACAAAATAAAGGAGTTCTCAGTTTTGTCTCTATGGTTTGTTTCCTCTTCAAGTAGCCCTAGGCACAGACTGTGGAAAACCACTTTCATTGAGAGGGGTTGCCAGGCTTCTAAGAAATAACGAGTTTCCTAAATACCAGCAAATATTTTTTCACCCAATGTCGATGATACCTGGTGGTAATGATCTGTACACAAATCCCACTTGGCTCACCAATTTTGTTCTTCTATTTGAAGCGTTCATCTACAGTAGCAGTTTTTATATTTAGGATTCACTCTGTTCTCTCGTATATAGAAAGTTGAATTTGGAACTCTAAATCCAACATGGTTTGTAGTGGCTCTTTGAAACTTGACAAAATAAAGGAGTTTTCAGTTTTGTCTCAATGATTTGTTTCCACTTCAAGTATCCCGAAGCAGAGAGTGTGGAAGAGCACTATCATTGATGGGTTTTGCCAAGCTTCCAAAAAAATACGAGTTTCCGAATAGCAGCAAATATTTTTTCACCCAATCTTGATGATACGTCGTGGTAATGACAAGTCCACAAATCCCACTTTGCTCAAGAAATTTTCTCCATCTAGGTTGAAGCGTTCGTTTCCAATCACAGTTTATATTTTTAGGTTTCACTCTGTTCTCTCCTATATAGATAGATGAATTTGGAACTCTAAATCCAACATGGTTTGTAGTAGCTCTTTGAAACTTGACAAAATAAAGGAGTTCTCAGTTTTTTCTCTATGGTTTGTTTCCTCTTCAAGTAGCCCTAGGCACAGACTGTGGAAAAGCACTTTCATTGAGAGATTTTGCCAATCTTCTAAGAAATTACAAGTTTCCGAAATACCAGCAAATATTTTTTCACCCAATCTTGATGATACTTGGTGGTGATGATCAGTACACAAATCCCACATGGCTCACCAAATTTGGTTCTTCTAGGTTGAAGCGTTCGTCTACAGTAGCAGTTTTTATATTTAGGTTTCTCTCTGTTCTCTCCTATTTAGATAGATGAATTTGGAACTCTAAATCCAACATGGATTGTAGTAGCTCTTTGAAACTTGACAAAATAAAGGAGTTCTCAGTTTTGTCTCTATGGTTTGTTTCCTTTTCAAGTAGCCCTAGGCACAGACTGTGGAAAAACACTTTCATTGAGAGGGGTTGCCAAGCTTCTAAGAAATAACGAGTTTACGAAATACCAGCAAATATTTTTTCACCCAATCTTGATGATACTTGGTGGTAATGATCAGAACACCGATCCCACTTGGCTCACCAAATTTTGTTCTTCTAGGTTGAAGCGTTCGTCCACAGTAGCAGTTTTTATATTTAGGTTTCATTCTCTTCTCTCATATATAGATAGATGAATTTGGAACTCTAAATCCAACATGGTTTGTAGTAGCTCTTTGAAACTTGACAAAATAAAGGAGTTCTGAGTTTTGTCTCTATGGTTTGCTTCCTCTTCAATTAGACCTAGGCACAGACTGTCGAAAAGCACTTTCATTGAGAGGGGTTGCCAAGCTTCTAAGAAATAACGAGTTTCCGAAATACCAGCAAATATTTTTTCACGCAATCTTGATGATACTTGTTGATAATGATCAGTACACAGATCCCACTTGGCTCACAAAATTTTGTTCTTCTAGGTTGAAGCGTTCGTCTACAATAGCAGTTTTTATATTTAGGTTTCACTCTGTTCTCTCATATATAGATAGATGAATTTGGAACTCTAAATCCAACATGGTTTTTAGTAGCTCTTTGAAACTTGACAAAATAAAGGAGTTCTGAGTTTTGTCTCTATGGTTTGCTTCCTCTTCAATTAGACCTAGGCACAGACTGTCGAAAAGCACTTTCATTGAGAGGGGTTGCCAAGCTTCTAAGAAATAACGAGTTTCCGAAATACCAGCAAATATTTGTTCACCCAATCTTGATGGTACTGGTTGCTAATGATCAGTACACAAATCCCACTTGGCTCACCAAATTGTGTTCTTCTAGGTTGAAGCGTTCGCCTACAGTAGAAGTTTTTATATTTAGGTTTCCCTCTGTTCTCTCCTATATAGATATATGAATTTGGAACTCTAGATCCAGCATGGTTTGTAGTAGCTCTTTGAAACTTGACAAAATAAAGGAGTTCTCATTTTTGTCTCTATGGTTTGTTTCTTCTTCAAGTAGCCCTAGGCACAGACTGTGGAAAAGCACTTTCATTGAGAGAGTTTGCCAAGCTTCTAAGAAATTACAAGTTTCCGAAATACCAGCAAATATTTTTTCACCCAATCTTGATGACACTTGGTGGTAATGATCAGTACACAAATCCCACTTGGCTGCCCAAATTTTGTTCTTCTAGGTTGAAGCGTTCGTCTACAGAAGCAATTTTTATATTTAGGTTTCTCTCTGTTCCCTCCTATATAGATAGATGAATTTGGAACTCTAAATCCTACATGGATTGTAGTAGGTCTTTGAAACTTAAAAAAATAAAGGAGATCTCAGTTTTGTCCCTATGCTTTGTTTCCTCTTCAAGTAGTCCTAGGCACAGACTGTGGAAAAGCACTTTCATTGAGAGGGGTTGCCAAGCATCTAAGAAATTACGAGTTTCCGAAATACCAGCAAATATTTTTTCACCCAATTTTGATGATACTTGGTTGTAATGATCAGTACACAAGTCCCACTTGGCTTTCCAAATTTTGTTCTTCTAGGTTGAAGCGTTCGTGTACAGTAGTAGTTTTTATATTTAGGTTTCACTCTGTTCTCTCATATATAGATAGATGAATTTGGAACTCTAAATCGAACACGGTTTGTAGTAGCTCTTTGAAACTTGACAAAATAAAGAGTTCTGAGTTTTGTCTCTATGGTTTGTTTCCTCTTCAAGTAGCCCTAGGCACAGACTGTGGAAAACCACTTTCATTGAGAGGGGTTGCCAAGCTTCTAAAAAATAACGAGTTTCCGAAATATCAGCAAATATTTTTTCACCAATCTTGATGATACTTGGTAGTAATGATCAGTACACAGTACCCACTTGGCTCACCAAATTTTGTTCTTCTAGGTTTAAGCGTTCGTCTACAGTAGCCGTTTTTATATTTAGGTTTCACTCTGTTGTCTCATATATAGATAGATGAATTTGGAACTCTAAATAAAACATGGTTTGTAGTAGCTCTTTGAAACTTGAAAAAATAAAGGAGTTCTCAGTTTTGTCTCTATGGTTTGTTTCCTCTTCAAGTAGCCCTAGGCGCAGACTGTGGAAAAGCACTTTCATTGAGAATGGTTGCCAAGCTTCTAAGAAATAACGAGTTTCCGAAATACCAGAAAATATTTTTTTCAACCAATCTTGATGATACTTGGTGGTAAGGACAAGTACACAAATCCCACTTGGCTCACCCAATTTGGTTCTTCTCGGTTGAAGCGTTGGTCTACAGTAGCAATTTTTATATTTAGGTTTCCCTCTGTTCTCTCCTATATAGATAGATAAATTTGGAACTCCAAATCCAACATTTTTTGTAGTAGCTCTTTGAAACTTGACAAAATAAGGAAGTTCTCAGTATTTTCTCTATGGTTTGTTTCCTCTTCAAGAAGCCCTAAGCAGAGACTGTGGAAAAGTACTTTCATTGAAAGGCATTGCAAAGCTTCCAAGAAATTACGATTTTCCGAAATACCAGAAAATATTTTTTCACCCAATCTTGATGGTACGTGGTGGTAATGACAAGTACACAAATCCCACTTGGCTCAACAAATTTTGTTCTTCTAGGTTTAAGCATTCGTCTACAGTAGCAGTTTTTATATTTAGGTTTCACTCTGTTCTCTCCTATATAGACAGATGAGTTTGGAACTCTTAATCCCATATGGTTGGTAGTAGCTCTTTGAAACTTGACAAAATAAAGGAGTTCTCAGTTTTGTCTCTATGGTTTGTTTCGTCTTCAAGTAGCCCTAGGCACAGACTGTGGAAAACCACTTTCATTGAGAGGGGTTGCCAAGCTTCTAAGAAATAACGAGTTTCCAAAATAGCAGCAAATATTTTTTCACCCAATCTTGATGATACTTGGTGGTAATGATCAGTACACAGTACCCACTTGGCTCACCAAATTTTGTTCTTCTAGGTTGAAGCGTTCGTCTACAGTAGCCGTTTTTATATTTAGGTTTCACTCTGTTGTCTCATATATAGATAGATGAATTGGGAACTCTAAATCCAACATGACTTGTAGTAGCTCTTTGAAACTTGACAAAATAAAGGAGTTCTGAGTTTTGTCTCTTTGGTTTGTTTCCTCTTCATGTAGCCCTAGGCACAGACTGTGGAAAAGCACTTTCATTGAGAGGGGTTGCCAAGCTTCTAAGAATTAACGATTTTCCGAAATACCAGCAAATATTTTTTCACCCAATCTTGATGATACTTGTTGCTAATGATCAGTACACAAATCCCACTTGGCTCACCAAATTTTGTTCTTCTAGGTTGAAGCGTTCGCCTACAGTAGCAGTTTTTATATTTAGGTTTCCCTCTGTTCTCTCCTATATAGATATATGAATCTGGAACTCTAAATCCAACATGGTTTTTAGTAGCTCTTTGAAACTTGACAAAATAAAGGAGTTCTCTGTTTTGTCTCTATGGTTTGTTTCCTCTTCAAGTAGCCCTGGGCACAGACTGTGGAAAAGCACTTTCGTTGAGAGGGGTTGCCAAGCTTCTAAGAAATAACGAGTTTCCGAAATACCAGCAAATTTTTTTTCACCCAATCTTGATGATACTTGTTGCTAATGATCAGTACACAATATCACTTGGCTCACCAAATTTTATTCTTTAGGTTGAAGCGTTCGTCTACAGTAGCAGGTTTTATATGTAGGTTTCTCTCTCTTCTCTCCTATATAGATAGATGAATTTGGAACTCTAAATCCAACATGGATTGTAGTAGCTCTTTGAAACTTGACAAAATAAAGGAGTTCTCAGTTTTGTCTCTATGGTTTGTTTCCTCTTCAAGTAGCCCTAGGCACAGACTGTGGAAGCACTTTCATTGAGATGGGTTGCCAAGCTTCTAAGAAATAACGAGTTTCCAAAATACCAGCAAATATTTTTCACCCAATCTTGATGATACTTGGTGGTAATGATCAGTACACAAATCCCACTTGGTTCACCATATTTTGTTCTTCTAGGTTGAAGCGTTCGTCTACAGTAGCAGTTTTTATATTTAGGTTTCTCTCTGTTCACTCCTATATAGATAGATGAATTTGGAACTCTAAATCCAACATGGATTTTATAGCTCTTTTAAACTTGACAAAATAAAGGAGATCTCCTTTTTGTCTCTATGGTTTGTTTCCTCTTCAAGTAGCCCTAGGCACAGACTGTGGAAAAGCACTTTCATTGAGAGGGTTTGCCAAGCTTTTAAGAAATAACGAGTTTCCGAAATACCAGCAAATATTTTTTCACCCAATTTTGATGATACTTGGTGGTAATGATCAGTACACAAGTCCCACTTGGCTCACCATATTTTGTTCTTCTAGGTTGAAGCGTTCGTCTACAGTAGCAGTTTTTATATTTAGGTTTCACTCTGTTCTCTCCTGTATAGATAGATGAATTTGGAACTCTAAATCCAACATGGTGTGTAGTAGCTCTTTGAAACTTGACAAATAAAGGAGTTCTCAGTTTTGTCTCTATGGATTGTTTCCTATTCAATTAGCCCTAGGCACAGACTGTGGAAAAGCACTTTCATTGAGAGGGTTTGCCAAGCTTCTAAGAAATAACGAGTTTCCGAAATACCAGCAAATATTTTTTCACCCATTCTTGATGATACTTGTTGCTAATGATCAGTACACAAATCCCACTTGGCTCACCAAATTTTGTTCTTCTAGGTAGAAGAGTTCGTCTACAGTAGCAATTTTTATATTTAGGTTTCTCTCTGTTCTTTCCTATATAGATAGATGAATTTGGAACTCTAAATCCAACATGGATTGTAGTAGCTCTTTGAAACTTGACAAAATAAAGGAGTTCTCAGTTTTGTCTCTATGGTTTGTGTCCTCTTTAAGTAGCCCTAGGCACAGACTGTGGAAGCACTTTCATTCTGATGGGTTGCCAAGCTTCTAAGAAATAACGAGTTTCCAAAATAGCAGCAAATATTTTTTCACCCAATCTTGATGATACTTGGTGGTAATGATCAGTACACAAATCCCTCTTGGCTCACCAAATTTTGTTCTTCTAGGTTGAAGCGTTCGTCTACAGTAGCAGTTTTTATATTTAGGTTTCTCTCTGTTCTCTCCTATATAAATAGATAAATTTGGAACTTTAAATCCAACATGGATTGTAGTACCTCTTTGAAACTTGACAAAATAAAGGAGTTCTCAGTTTTGTCTCTATGGTTTGTTTCCTCTTCAAGTAGCCCTAGGCAAGACTGTGGAAAAGCACTTTCATTGAGAGGGGTTGCAAAGCTTCTAAGAAATAACGAGTTTCCGGAATACCAGCAAATATTTTTTCACCCAATCTTGATGATACTTGCTGGTAATGATCAGTACACAGATCCCACTTGGCTCACCAAATTTTGTTCTTCTAGGTTGAAGCGTTCGTCTAAAGTAGCAGTTTTTATATTTAGGTTTCACTCTGTTCTCTCCTATATAGATAGATGAATTTGGAACTCTAAATCCAACATGGTTTGTAGTAGCTCTTTGAAACTTGACAAAATAAAGGAGTTCTCAGTTTTGTCTCTATGGTTTGTTTCCTCTTCAAGTAGCCCTAGGCGCAGACTGTGGAAAAGCACTTTCATTGAGAGGGGTTGCCAAGCTTCTAAGGAATAACGAGTTTCCGAAATACCAGCAAATATTTTTTCACCCAATCTTGATGATACTTGGTGCTAATGATCAGTACACAAATCCCACTTGGCTCACCATATTTTGTTCTTCTAGGTTGAAGCGTTCGTCTACAGTAGCAGTTTTTATGTTTAGGTTTCACTCTGTTCTCTCATATATAGATATATGAATTTGGAACTCTAAATCCAACATGGTTTGTAGCAGCTCTTTGAAACTTGACAAAATAAAGGAGTTCTCAGTTTTGTCTCTATAGTTTGTTTCCTCTTCAAGTAGCCCCAGGCACAGACTGTGGAAAAGCACTTTCATTGAGAGGGTTTGCCAAGCTTCTAAGAAATTACGAGATTCCGAAATACCAGCAAATATTCTTTCACCCAATTTTGATGATACTTGGTGGTAATGATCAGTACACAAGTCCCACTTGGCTCACCATATTTTCTTCTTCTAGGTTGAAGCGTTCGTCTACAGTAGCAGTTTTTATATTTAGGTTTCACTCTTTCTCTCCTGTATAGATAGATGAATTTGAAACTCTAAATCCAACATGGTGTGTAGTAGCTCTTTGAAACTTGACAAAATAAAGGAGTTCTCAGTTTTGTCTCTATGGATTGTTTCCTATTCAATTAGCCCTAGGCACAGAACTTTGGAAAAGCACATTCATTGAGAGGGTTTGCAAGGTTCTAAGAAATAACGAGTTTCCGAAATACCAGCAAATATTTTTCACCCATTCTTGATGATACTTGTTGCTAATGATCAGTACACAAATCCCACTTGGCTCACCAAGTTTTGTTCTTCTAGGTAGAAGAGTTCGTCTACAGTAGCAATTTTTATATTTAGGTTTCTCTCTGTTCTCTCCTATATAGATATATGAATTTGGAACTCTAAATCCAGCATGGTTTGTAGTAGCTCTTTGAAACTTGACAAAATAAAGGAGTTCTGAGTTTTGTCCCTATGGTTTGTTTCCTCTTCAAGTTACCTAGGCACAGGACTGTGGAAAACTACTTTCATTGAGAGGTTATGCCAAGCCTTCTAAGAAATAACGAGTTTCCGAAATACCAGCAAATATTTGTTCACCCCAATCTTGATGATACTGGTTGCTAATGATCAGTACACAAATCCCACTTGGCTCACCAAATTGTGTTCTTCTAGGTTGAAGCGTTCGCCTACAGTAGAATTTTTTATATTTAGGTTTCCCTCTGTTCTCTCCTATATAGATATATGAATTTGGAACTCTAAATCCAGCATGGTTTGTAGTAGCTCTTTGAACTTGACAAAATAAACGAGTTCTCATTTTTGTCTCTATGGTTTGTTTCCTCTTCAAGTAGCCCTAGGCACAGACTGTGGAAAAGCACTTTCATTGAGAGAGTTTGCCAAGCTTCTAAGAAATTACAAGTTTCCGAAATACCAGCAAATATTTTTTCACCCAATCTTGATGACACTTGGTGGTAATGATCAGTACACAAATCCCACTTGGCTGCCCAAATTTTGTTCTTCTAGGTTGAAGCGTTCGTGTACAGTAGCAGTTTTTATATTTAGGTTTCGCTCTGTTCTCTCCTGTATAGATAGATGAATATGGAACTCTAAATCCAACATGGTTTGTAGTAGCTCTTTGAAACTTGACAAAATAAAGGAGTTCTCAGTTTTGTCTCTATGGTTTGTTTCCTCTTCAAGTAGCCCTGGACACAGACTGTGGAAAAGCACTTTCATTGAGAGGTTATGCCAAGCTTCTAAGAAATAACGAGTTTCCGAAATACCAGCAAATATTTGTTCACCCAATCTTGATGGTACTGGTTGCTAATGATCAGTACACAAATCCCACTTGGCTCACCAAATTGTGTTCTTCTAGGTTGAAGCGTTCGCCTACAGTAGAAGTTTTTATATTTAGGTTTCCCTCTGTTCTCTCCCTATATAGATATATGAATTTGGAACTCTAAATCCAGCATGGTTTGTAGTAGCTCTTTGAAACTTGACAAAATAAAGGAGTTCTCATTTTTGTCTCTATGGTTTGTTTCTTCTTCAAGTAGCCCTAGGCACAGACTGTGGAAAAGCACTTTCATTGAGAGAGTTTGCCAAGCTTCTAAGAAATTACAAGTTTCCGAAATACCAGCAAATATTTTTTCACCCAATCTTGATGACACTTGGTGGTAATGATCAGTACACAAATCCCACTTGGCTGCCCAAATTTTGTTCTTCTAGGTTGAAGCGTTCGTCTACAGAAGCAATTTTTATATTTAGGTTTCTCTCTGTTCTCTCCTATATAGATAGATGAATTTGGAACTCTAAATCCTACATGGATTGTAGTAGGTCTTTGAAACTTAAAAAAATAAAGGAGATCTCAGTTTTGTCCCTATGCTTTGTTTCCTCTTCAAGTAGTCCTAGGCACAGACTGTGGAAAAGCACTTTCATTGAGAGGGGTTGCCAAGCATCTAAGAAATTACGAGTTTCCGAAATACCAGCAAATATTTTTTCACCCAATTTTGATGATACTTGGTTGTAATGATCAGTACACAAGTCCCACTTGGCTTACCAAATTTTGTTCTTCTAGGTTGAAGCGTTCGTGTACAGTAGTAGTTTTTATATTTAGGTTTTGCTCTGTTCTCTCCTGTATAGATAGATGAATTTGGAAATTCTAAATCCAACATGGTTTGTAGTAGCTCTTTGAAACTTGACAAAATAAAGGAGTTCTCAGTTTTGTCTCTATGGTTTGTTTCCTCTTCAAGTAGCCCTAGGCACAGACAGTGGAAAGAACTTTCATTGAGAGGGGTTGCCAAGCTTCTAAGAAATAACGAGTTTCTGAAATACCAGCAAATATTTTTTCACCCAATCTTGATGATACTTGGTGGTAGTGATCAGTACACAGATCCCACTTGGCTCACCAAATTTTGTTCTTCTACGTTGAAGCGTTCGTCTACAGTAGCAGTTTTTATATTTAGGTTTCACTCTGTTCTCTCATATATAGATAGATGAATTTGGAACTCTAAATCGAACACGGTTTGTAGTAGCTCTTTGAAACTTGACAAAATAAAGAGTTCTGAGTTTTGTCTCTATGGTTTGTTTCCTCTTCAAGTAGCCCTAGGCACAGACTGTGGAAAACCACTTTCATTGAGAGGGGTTGCCAAGCTTCTAAAAAATAACGAGTTTCCGAAATATCAGCAAATATTTTTTCACCAATCTTGATGATACTTGGTAGTAATGATCAGTACACAGTACCCACTTGGCTCACCAAATTTTGTTCTTCTAGGTTTAAGCGTTCGTCTACAGTAGCCGTTTTTATATTTAGGTTTCACTCTGTTGTCTCATATATAGATAGATGAATTTGGAACTCTAAATCCAACATGGTTTGTAGTAGCTCTTTGAAACTTGAAAAAATAAAGGAGTTCTCCGTTTTGTCTCTATGGTATGTTTCCTCTTCAAGTAGCCCTAGGCGCAGACTGTGGAAAAGCACTTTCATTGAGAATGGTTGCCAAGCTTCTAAGAAATAACGAGTTTCCGAAATACCAGCAAATATTTTTTTCAACCAATCTTGATGATACTTGGTGGTAAGGACAAGTACACAAATCCCACTTGGCTCACCCAATTTGGTTCTTCTCGGTTGAAGCGTTGGTCTACAGTAGCAATTTTTATATTTAGGTTTCCCTCTGTTCTCTCCTATATAGATAGATAAATTTGGAACTCCAAATCCAACATTTTGTGTAGTAGCTCTTTGAAACTTGACAAAATAAGGAAGTTCTCAGTATTTTCTCTATGGTTTGTTTCCTCTTCAAGAAGCCCTAAGCAGAGACTGTGGAAAAGTACTTTCATTGAAAGGCATTGCAAAGCTTCCAAGAAATTACGATTTTCTGAAATACCAGAAAATATTTTTTCACCCAATCTTGATGGTACGTGGTGGTAATGACAAGTACACAAATCCCACTTGGCTCAACAAATTTTGTTCTTCTAGGTTTAAGCGTTCGTCTACAGTAGCAGTTTTTATATTTAGGTTTCACTCTGTTCTCTCCTATATAGACAGATGAGTTTGGAACTCTTAATCCCATATGGTTGGTAGTAGCTCTTTGAAACTTGACAAAATAAAGGAGTTCTCAGTTTTGTCTCTATGGTTTGTTTCGTCTTCAAGTAGCCCTAGGCACAGACTGTGGAAAACCACTTTCATTGAGAGGGGTTGCCAAGCTTCTAAGAAATAACGAGTTTCCAAAATAGCAGCAAATATTTTTTCACCCAATCTTGATGATACTTGGTGGTAATGATCAGTACACAGTACCCACTTGGCTCACCAAATTTTGTTCTTCTAGGTTGAAGCGTTCGTCTACAGTAGCCGTTTTTATATTTAGGTTTCACTCTGTTGTCTCATATATAGATAGATGAATTGGGAACTCGAAATCCAACATGACTTGTAGTAGCTCTTTGAAACTTGACAAAATAAAGGAGTTCTGAGTTTTGTCTCTTTGGTTTGTTTCCTCTTCATGTAGCCCTAGGCACAGACTGTGGAAAAGCACTTTCATTGAGAGGGTTTGCCAAGCTTTTAAGAAATAACGAGTTTCCGAAATACCAGCAAATATTTTTTCACCCAATTTTGATGATACTTGGTGGTAATGATCAGTACACAAGTCCCACTTGGCTCACCATATTTTGTTCTTCTAGGTTGAAGCGTTCGTCTACAGTAGCAGGTTTTATATTTAGGTTTCACTCTGTTCTCTCCTGTATAGATAGATGAATTTGGAACTCTAAATCCAACATGGTGTGTAGTAGCTCTTTGAAACTTGACAAATAAAGGAGTTCTCAGTTTTGTCTCTATGGATTGTTTCCTATTCAATTAGCCCTAGGCACAGACTGTGGAAAAGCACTTTCATTGAGAGGGTTTGCCAAGCTTCTAAGAAATAACGAGTTTCCGTAATACCAGCAAATATTTTTTCACCCATTCTTGATGATACTTGTTGCTAATGATCAGTACACAAATCCCACTTGGCTCACCAAATTTTGTTCTTCTAGGTAGAAGAGTTCGTCTACAGTAGCAATTTTTATATTTAGGTTTCTCTCTGTTCTTTCCTATATAGATAGATGAATTTGGAACTCTAAATCCAACATGGATTGTAGTAGCTCTTTGAAACTTGACAAAATAAAGGAGTTCTCAGTTTTGTCTCTATGGTTTGTGTCCTCTTTAAGTAGCCCTAGGCACAGACTGTGGAAGCACTTTCATTCTGATGGGTTGCCAAGCTTCTAAGAAATAACGAGTTTCCAAAATAGCAGCAAATATTTTTTCACCCAATCTTGATGATACTTGGTGGTAATGATCAGTACACAAATCCCTCTTGGCTCACCAAATTTTGTTCTTCTAGGTTGAAGCGTTCGTCTACAGTAGCAGTTTTTATATTTAGGTTTCTCTCTGTTCTCTCCTATATAGATAGATAAATTTGGAACTTTAAATCCAACATGGATTGTAGTACCTCTTTGAAACTTGACAAAATAAAGGAGTTCTCAGTTTTGTCTCTATGGTTTGTTTCCTCTTCAAGTAGCCCTAGGCAAGACTGTGGAAAAGCACTTTCATTGAGAGGGGTTGCCAAGCTTCTAAGAAATAACGAGTTTCCGAAATACCAGCAAATATTTTTTCACCCAATCTTGATGATACTTGGTGCTAATGATCAGTACACAAATCCCACTTGGCTCACCATATTTTGTTCTTCTAGGTTGAAGCGTTCGTCTACAGTAGCAGTTTTTATGTTTAGGTTTCACTCTGTTCTCTCATATATAGATATATGAATTTGGAACTCTAAATCCAACATGGTTTGTAGCAGCTCTTTGAAACTTGACAAAATAAAGGAGTTCTCAGTTTTGTCTCTATAGTTTGTTTCCTCTTCAAGTAGCCCCAGGCACAGACTGTGGAAAAGCACTTTCATTGAGAGGGTTTGCCAAGCTTCTAAGAAATTACGAGTTTCCGAAATACCAGCAAATATTCTTTCACCCAATTTTGATGATACTTGGTGGTAATGATCAGTACACAAGTCCCACTTGGCTCACCATATTTTCTTCTTCTAGGTTGAAGCGTTCGTCTACAGTAGCAGTTTTTATATTTAGGTTTCACTCTTTCTCTCCTGTATAGATAGATGAATTTGAAACTCTAAATCCAACATGGTGTGTAGTAGCTCTTTGAAACTTGACAAAATAAAGGAGTTCTCAGTTTTGTCTCTATGGATTGTTTCCTATTCAATTAGCCCTAGGCACAGACTTTGGAAAAGCACTTTCATTGAGAGGGTTTGCAAGGTTCTAAGAAATAACGAGTTTCCGAAATACCAGCAAATATTTTTCACCCATTCTTGATGATACTTGTTGCTAATGATCAGTACACAAATCCCACTTGGCTCACCAAATTTTGTTCTTCTTGGTAGAAGCGTTCGTCTACAGTAGCAATTTTTATATTTAGGTTTCTCTCTGTTCTCTCCTATATAGATATATGAATTTGGAACTCTAAATCCAGCATGGTTTGTAGTAGCTCTTTGAAACTTGACAAAATAAAGGAGTTCTCATTTTTGTCTCTATGGTTTGTTTCCTCTTCAAGTAGCCCTAGGCACAGACTGTGGAAAAGCACTTTCATTGAGAGAGTTTGCCAAGCTTCTAAGAAATTACAAGTTTCCGAAATACCAGCAAATATTTTTTCACCCAATCTTGATGACACTTGGTGGTAATGATCAGTACACAAATCCCACTTGGCTGCCCAAATTTTGTTCTTCTAGGTTGAAGCGTTCGTGTACAGTAGCAGTTTTTATATTTAGGTTTCGCTCTGTTCTCTCCTGTATAGATAGATGAATTTGGAACTCTAAATCCAACATGGTTTGTAGTAGCTCTTTGAAACTTGACAAAATAAAGGAGTTCTCAGTTTTGTCTCTATGGTTTGTGTCCTCTTCAAGTAGCCCTAGGCACAGACTGTGGAAAAGCACTTTCATTGAGAGGTTATGCCAAGCTTCTAAGAAATAACGAGTTTCCGAAATACCAGCAAATATTTGTTCACCCAATCTTGATGATACTGGTTGCTAATGATCAGTACACAAATCCCACTTGGCTCACCAAATTGTGTTTTTCTAGGTTGAAGCGTTCGCCTACAGTAGAAGTTTTTATATTTAGGTTTCCCTCTGTTCTCTCCTATATAGATATATGAATTTGGAACTCTAAATCCAGCATGGTTTGTAGTAGCTCTTTGAAACTTGACAAAATAAAGGAGTTCTCATTTTTGTCTCTATGGTTTGTTTCTTCTTCAAGTAGCCCTAGGCACAGACTGTGGAAAAGCACTTTCATTGAGAGAGTTTGCCAAGCTTCTAAGAAATTACAAGTTTCCGAAATACCAGCAAATATTTTTTCACCCAATCTTGATGACACTTGGTGGTAATGATCAGTACACAAATCCCACTTGGCTGCCCAAATTTTGTTCTTCTAGGTTGAAGCGTTCGTCTACAGAAGCAATTTTTATATTTAGGTTTCTCTCTGTTCTCTCCTATATAGATAGATGAATTTGGAACTCTAAATCCTACATGGATTGTAGTAGCTCTTTGAAACTTAACAAAATAAAGGAGATCTCAGTTTTGTCCCTATGCTTTGTTTCCTCTTCAAGTAGTCCTAGGCACAGACTGTGGAAAAGCACTTTCATTGAGGGGGGTTGCCAAGCATCTAAGAAATTACGAGTTTCCGAAATACCAGCAAATATTTTTTCACCCAATTTTGATGATACTTGGTTGTAATGATCAGTACACAAGTCCCACTTGGCTTACCAAATTTTGTTCTTCTAGTTTGAAGCGTTCGTGTACAGTAGTAGTTTTTATATTTAGGTTTTGCTCTGTTCTCTCCTGTATAGATAGATGAATTTGGAAATCTAAATCCAACATGGTTTGTAGTAGCTCTTTGAAACTTGACAAAATAAAGGAGTTCTCAGTTTTATCTCTATGGTTTGTTTCCTCTTCAAGTAGCCCTAGGCACAGACAGTGGAAAAGAACTTTCATTGAGAGGGGTTGCCAAGCTTCTAAGAAATAACGAGTTTCCGAAATAGCAGCAAATATTTTTTCACCCAATCTTGATGATACTTGGTGGTAATGATCAGTACACAGATCCCACTTGGCTCACCAAATTTTGTTCTTCTACGTTGAAGCGTTCGTCTACAGTAGCAGTTTTTATATTTAGGTTTCACTCTGTTCTCTCATATATAGATAGATGAATTTGGAACTCTAAATCGAACACGGTTTGTAGTAGCTCTTTGAAACTTGAAAAAATAAAGAGTTCTGAGTTTTGTCTCTATGGTTTGTTTCCTCTTCAAGTAGCCCTAGGCACAGACTGTGGAAAACCACTTTCATTGAGAGGGGTTGCCAAGCTTCTAAAAAATAACGAGTTTCCGAAATATCAGCAAATATTTTTTCACCAATCTTGATGATACTTGGTAGTAATGATCAGTACACAGTACCCACTTGGCTCACCAAATTTTGTTCTTCTAGGTTTAAGCGTTCGTCTACAGTAGTCGTTTTTATATTTAGGTTTCACTCTGTTGTCTCATATATAGATAGATGAATTTGGAACTCTAAATCCAATATGGTTTGTAGTAGCTCTTTGAAACTTGAAAAAATAAAGGAGTTCTGAGTTTTGTCTCTATGGTTTGTTTCCTCTTCAAGTAGCCTAGGCGCAGACTGTGGAAAAGCACTTTCATTGAGAATGGTTGCCAAGCTTCTAAGAAATAACGAGTTTCCGAAATACCAGCAAATATTTTTTTCAACAAATCTTGATGATACTTGGTGGTAAGGACAAGTACACAAATCCCACTTGGCTCACCCAATTTGGTTCTTCTCGGTTGAAGCGTTGGTCTACAGTAGCAATTTTTATATTTAGGTTTCCCTCTGTTCTCTCCTATATAGATAGATAAATTTGGAACTCCAAATCCAACATGGTTTGTAGTAGCTCTTTGAAACTTGACAAAATATGGAAGTTCTCAGTATTTTCTCTATGGTTTGTTTCCTCTTCAAGAAGCCCTAAGCAGAGACTGTGGAAAAGTACTTTCATTGAAAGGCATTGCAAACTTCCAAGAAATTACGATTTTCCGAAATACCAGAAAATATTTTTTCACCCAATCTTGATGGTACGTGGTGGTAATGACAAGTACACAAATCCCACTTGGCTCAACAAATTTTGTTCTTCTAGGTTTAAGCGTTCGTCTACAGTAGCAGTTTTTATATTTAGGTTTCACTCTGTTCTCTCCTATATAGACAGATGAATTTGGAACTCTAAATCCCATATGGTTGGTAGTAGCTCTTT